>NW_026441650.1:0-16978 GCF_025612915.1 Magallana angulata
AATTATTTATGAACAGCTAAAAACAATATCGCAACATTCGAATATAAAACAAATACAATTTTTGATCGTTTAATGTAAAAACAATAACATAATATTTTGTTCATGTTTGTAGGTTGTTGACGTAATTTCCGGCAAGTATGACGACAGCATCGGCAGCTGCCTCATCGTTGATTGCAGATACCCGTATGAATACAACGGCGGCCATGTTCCGGTAAGTTTCTATTGTAGAAGCAAAATTAAATCTAAATAATCTTTTAATGATTTCTATAAACCTAATCACAGGTAACTAATACATAATGAATGATTAAATTTGTTATTATAAAATTGGTAATAAATCTCTGTTTTATTTTACAGGGCGCCATTAATGCTCATCGACCAGAAGACATACCCTCCATTTTGAATCAACATCAGAGCATGCGCAATGCAGCCAGCGACAAGCGCCACATCGTCATCTTTTACTGCGAGTTTTCTTCTGAGCGAGGGCCAAGGATGTAAGTCTCCTGATAAGATATAAATCTTGATTCAGTATCAGTGTTGAATAAAGATTCAATTTGGTTTCAAACTACGTTTTCTTTGACCTATACACAATGAAATATTTTGTTGAACAAAGAATAATTTTTATGTAATGCATACATTTATAATCATTTGTATATTGATATTTTTACTTATATATACGTTTTTGAATTCCAGGTGTCGTAATGTAAGGAAAGCTGACCGTGACCTGAACAAGGACAGCTACCCATTCCTGAACTTTCCCGAGATCTACGTCATGCATAACGGCTTCAAGGACTTCTACGAAACACACCGGGTAAATTTAAGTGGTCAAATTGTCGAAAACCTATTTCTGTCAAAACAATGGATTAGATATACTTTTATGTCGCTTATTATATATACAAATGCAATTTAAAATGAGCAAATATTGCAGGAAAACAGATTTTAAGTGCTCGTATCATGCATGGTTTTATACATACTTTTATAGAAAATAATGTATGAAAATGTAATTATTCATTAATGCCTGACATTCATGTTATTTTGATTTTTTCCAGAACTTGTGCGAGCCCATTGGTTACACGCCGATGCTTCACAAGGATCATTCCGAGGATCTACGTCACTTCCGGTCCAAGTCCAAGTCCTGGAGTGGCGGATCCAGGCGTCGTGTTTCCGGACTGCGTCTCTTCTGATCCAGATACGTTATAGCAATCTGAGGGACGAATTGTTAAATCGTGAATTGTTGGTGATGTCGTGCTGTTTCATGTAGTTCGTTTTGGAATCAGATGTGTGTATTGTTATCGCAAGAACTTGTCCTGAGTTTGCTAAATGTATTTACAAAGACGATGTGAAATTTTCTTTGATAAAAACCCATTGTATATGTTGTACAATTTGAGAACCGCTGTACATTGTATTTAAATTCAGTTGTTTTCAAATTTGTTTCTACAAAGTGCTAATTTATTACATTGTTATTGATTTGTTATTTGTTGTTATTATTTATTATATTTATATGCGTATATAATGAATAAATAATAAAACTATGACTAATAATGCTGCGTTTGATATTTTCAAAGTATGAAATAATAGCACCAACAGATATATAGTATCAGAGGAAAGGATTACATTTTATAGCATTATTCTGAAGGTTTTCGTGTTTGTGAATTGAACCCACCTCTTCCTCCATTTATTGCTGATTGTGAACTTATTCAACTGAAAGGCACTATAAGTAATAGTTAAGAAAATAGGTTTGTCGATTGAGATAAGAGTGGCTATAAAATGTAACATTCATTAAACCTTATTCCATAGTGAGAATTTTTTAATTTTCTCAACTAACAAAGGAAAATATACATTGTCAATAATTAATTATTATGGAATACATTTCCTAACGTCGTATTTCCACATAACTACATGTACTTGCTATAAAACGTTCAGTTATACATATCTTTATTTCTTCGTATCATTTTACGAAACATACATTGTTTTTTAATATCATTATAACATAAGGAATAGTTTGCCCGCCCTTTGAACCCTCTGTTATCACCTCGTTACATGTTAACCTATTCATGGTAAGAGTGACTTCCCCTGCGCTTGGACCTCAGAGCCTGTGTGAGAGCGCGCGCGAGTGAACGATGTGCCAATTCTCCATGTCGACATGGTCAGGTGTGAGATGTAAGTTCGCTATCCAGGCACCCCTCAGCATTGTCACCGACTATTATATATACGGCTTATTATTATTTAAATTTTGAAATAAAAATGTTTTGAATTCATTTGAGGAATATGAAACGTAAAATACTTAGAATAAAATGGCATCTGAAGCAAACATACCAGATTTATATCTAACAATGTATGGCAAGAAAAATAGTTCGCACATGTGTTTTGTCTCCATATCTGTCGAGATTACTGTTCTTTTCACACTGAAAGTCGCGATGTTTACAATGTATGATCATGCACTGTTGAAAGAAAGGCTAAGTTTGCAATATTTATTCTATTGACCGTCCAGAATTATTTATTTTATCGATAAATTGAGATTCTTCATATTGTTCAGAGCATACTTTTTGAATTGTTCATATTTTAAACTTCGCAGCAAAATTCATGGAGAATTTTGATTTCATGGTAAATGTATTAGCGCAAAATGAGCCGTAGTGTCTCTTTAACTTGATGTTTCCATTTCAAATATTCAACCCTTTAAGTTCACCTGTAATGCGATGAATTTGAAAAGTAAGATAATTCTTGAAAAAAGCCTAGAAATGTATGTTCATGGATCAGATGGTATAAAATAACATTGTTCTGAAGAACTCGCCTGGATGGGTGTGATATAAAGGACCAAAAGCATGTCGGATTTAAAAGCGAATAATCAAAGAACCCACAAAAACAGTAAATATGGCAAACATCTAAAATATAAATAAATCTTATTAATTTGTCAATTTGTAATATTTTTAAATATGTGAAATAAATTGATGCTTCAGCAGATTCTATTTTAATCGAACGTCTTGGTGCACACCCAATTTTTGAACACTGTGATAACTTACAGGCTTTAATGTCATTTTATGCTGTGGGTGGACTTCGTTTTACCCTTTTTTCATGTATATTTTGTACTTCACTCTTTACAAATTTGTACAATAAATTATTCTGCACGAACAAAAACCTGGATTCATAGGCATAGTATACTGTATCTCAAATTTTATTTTCATGTAATAAAATCCGAGTATCCGTTTTTTTTTGGTTAAGCTAGAAATTCGTTATCTACATTATAATTAGAAATCAAATTTCTACACTCAACGTTAATATCACCACGTTCTAAAAGAAACGTGGGGTGAAATAGGGAAAGTAAAATGATAAATATGACAAAAATATTAAGGAAAACACGGTTAATGTAATACCCCGGGGAAGCCTGTTATTGCCACACATTTACTTGTCAATCAAGTGTTGTACGACGTGCAATAAGGCTGGTTCTGCTATGTCATCAAAACCAGTTTTACTGAAATTATACGATATCTCCCTAACCCTTTTACTACATTTCAAAACAAGTCAAACAAGCAGTTGACACGTGTGTTACAAGGTTGTTACATATTAATCCCGGGCCAGAGAGATCCATAAGTCACAAAACAAAAATAGATTTGACCAAATTCATATCTCGATCAAAATTGAAAGAAACAGTTCTTAATGCAACAAATGATAAGGAATAATATGACACATTTAAGAAAAACAAAAATGTTAACGTGTAGACATTAATAACTGAGCTTTATTACAAAAAATAATTGCTGTGTGTTTACAAAATTTATTGTTTTGTATATATACATGTACATGTGTATGTACATTTTGTAATAGTGTGCACTAAGTTACATGTATGTATTACTGTATATAAATATTTTTTGCGCAAACCCCACCAATATTTGCTAGTAAAACTTCAAAATATTGACAATTCACAAGAAAGAAAGCCAATATTTGATTCACTCTTTTTATTATTTTTTTTTTTATAGTTCCTAATTATTTATCGTATGTGTTTGATTTATTTATATCAATTTGACCGTAAAATGTTTTGATAATTTTCAATATTTAAATCACTTGATTTGATCAAACCAAGCTCAAGGCAATGCTACTAGTGTTATAAGCTTCGGGGCAATACTGCACCGCTACTGTGCAATATTGCCCTCTACTGTACCGTTAAATAACTAATTAGCCTACAATATTTTAACAGGGGCAAGACCGAATTAACGGGCTACGGATTAAAGGATTAAAATTCGAATGCCGCTTATAAACATGTCAAGATTTCCAGACTTTTAATTGGAGAAGTTTTTTCTGCATCATTGCTTCGCGGAAAAAATCGCATATATACACGCGGCTCCCTGCAAAAATCATTATATTCATCAAAACGGTTTCAAGAAAGAAACTGAGAACAAATGTAAGAAAATAGGAATAGATATAAATTTATTATTTGCATTATCTATTCATCAAAGCAGATCACAATTTACACATTTGTTATTGAATTCAGATCGATAACATTTGACTGCTTCTCTTTTGTAGAAGAATTCAGCATGTATACCCCTGGTAAATTGGATGCAGTGATGGACTCGGACTTCGGTCTCGGTTTCCTGCCGATACCAAAGCGTACACTTTTTGCCGACGACAAACAGACGCTTAACGAAGACGACGATTCTGGTTTAGGGATGGAGGTAATTGATCTAGAAAATATGTGTTCGATACATTATAATACACCCAAACTTCCCGAAAATAACAAGAAACTGTCTATCGAAAATGAAATTTATTTTGAAAATTTGAAAAAAAAGTCCCAGCTCTTCATGACATTTCTTAACATTGCATCTACATATCACCGTAAGTTTAATCATAGTCATTACATGTGAGAAAAATGCCAATTGTAATCTCTTGTTTTGGTTTTTCAGTGTGCTGTAGATTTGACATCAGATGAGGATACCAGCTCGTATATGATCGCTTCATTGGTATGAACATTTTTCATTAAACTTTATAAATAGTTATATTTTGAATTTTTAAAGAAATTAGAAAAAAAAATCAAACATTGGCAAGAAAATAATCAAATAAACAATTAGAAAAATTTATAATAACAATGTTTAAAATATTTAAGATAACTCTCTTTGAATTTTAGTTGGAACGACCATTCGCATGTTTCTCTCCAATGGAGATTAAACGACCAAAGAAGAGATCCGAAAGAATGATGGAACCGATGAACGAATCTGCACAAAAACGCCCGAGGTTTGCCGAACGTAGAAAGACCCTCCAGAGGTCCCTTTCTTTTGGCGTAAGTTGAATACATGCATTTCCGAGGGTATTTAAAGTGTAAATCTAATTTTCATAATTTTGTATAGAAGATTTATTTTAAAGATTGCCATTAACAAGTATATTGATTTTTCTTTCCAGGATAAACCTTTAGGAGACCGAGAGGAAGTCAAAGCTGTAGTGGGACGAATGGTAGAGGAGTCCAACCTGATTGGTGACGGAAGTCAGACATGTAGCCTTCCCACAATTCCCGGAAAACACCTGGATCTGAAGAGCATCACCAATCAAACGGTAATGAATTGAAAATGGAAAATAATTTATAAACAGCTAAAAATAATATCGCAACATTCGAATATAAAACAAATACTTACAATTTTAAATCGTTTAATGCACCAACATTAACATGATTTTTTTGTCATGCTTGTAGGTTGTTGACGTAATTTCCGGAAAGTATGACGACACCATCGGCAGCTTCCTCATCGTGGACTGCAGATACCCGTATGAATACAATGGCGGCCATGTTCCGGTAAGTTTTGTAAACAAGTTATAAAAATTCATATAAATCTGAATAATTTTTTAAAAGTTTTTTGTTCTACTAAATGAATTATATAAAATTAACTACTATTTGTGATTTTATTTTACAGGGCGCCATTAACGCTCATCGACCAGAAGACATACCCTCCATTTTGAGTCAACATCAGAGCATGCGCACTGCAGCCAGCGACAAGCGCCACATCGTCATCTTCTACTGCGAGTTTTCTTCTGAGCGAGGGCCAAGGATGTAAGTTTCCTGGTAAGATATTCTTGATTCAGTATCGGTGTTGAATAAAGATTGTTTTAAACTACGTTTTCTTTGACCTATACAATGAAATATTTTGTGGAACAAAGACAAATTTTTATGTAATGCATACATGTATAATCATTTGTATATTGATAATTTTACTTATATATACGTTTTTGAATTCCAGGTGTCGTAATGTAAGGAAAGCAGACCGTGACCTGAACAAGGACAGCTACCCATTCCTAAATTTTCCTGAGATCTACGTCATGCACAACGGCTTCAAGGACTTCTACGAAACACACCAGGTAAATTCAGTGGTCAAATTGTCGAAAACCTATTTCTGTCAAAACAATGGATTAGATATACTTTTATGTCGCTTATTATATATACAAATGCAATTGAAAATGAGCGAATATTGCAGGAAAACTGATTTTAAGTGCTCGTATCATGCATGGTTTTATACATACTTTTATAGAAAATAATGTATGAAAATGTAATTATTCATTAATGACTGACATTCATGTTATTTTGATTTTTTCCAGAACTTGTGCGAGCCCATTGGTTACACGCCGATGCTTCACAAGGATCATTCCGAGGATCTACGTCACTTCCGGTCAAAGTCCAAGTCCTGGAGTGGAGGATCCAGGCGTCGTGTTTCCGGACTGCGTCTCTTCTGATCCTGATACGTTATAGCAATCTGAGGGACGAATTGTTTAATCGTGAATTGTTGGTGATGTCGTGCTGTGTCATGTTGTTCATTTTGGAATCAGATGTGTGTATTGTTATCACAAGAACTTTCCTGAGTTTGCTAAATGTTTTTACAAAGACGCTGTGAGTGAATGAAGTTTTCTTTGATAAAAACATATTGTATATGTTGTACAATTTGAGAACCGCTGTACATTATATTTATATTCAGTTGTTTTCAAACTTGTTTCTACAAAGTGCTAATTTGTTACATTGTTATTGATTTGTTATTAGTTGTTATTATTGATTATATTTATATGTGTATATAATGAATAAATAATAAAACTATGACTTATAATGCCGCGTTTGATATTTTCAAAGGGTGAAATAGCAGCACCAATAAATATATAGTATCAGAGGAATAGCATCATTCTGAAGGTTTTCGTGTTTGTGAATTGAACCCACCTCTTCCTCCATTTATTGCTGATTGTGAACTTATTCAACTGAAAGGAACTATAAGTAATAATTAAGAAAATAGCTTTGTCGAGTGGCAATAAAATGTAACATTCATTAAACCTTATTCCAAAGTGAAGAAATTTTTAATTTTCTCAACTAACAAAGGAAAATATACATTGTCAATATATTTACTACATGTACATGTATTATGGAATACATTTCTTAACGTCGTATTTCCACATAACTACATGTACTTAATTTAAAAAGTTCAGTTATACATACATGTATATTTATTGCTTCGTATCATTTTACGAAATATACATTGTTTTTTAATATTATCATAACATAAGGAATAGTTTGCCTGCTCTATAACCCCTTGTTTATCACCTCGTTACACTGTTACATGTAACCTATTGAGTGACTTCCCCTGCGCTTGGACCCCAGTGTCTGTATGAGAGCGCGCGAGTGAACGATGTGGCCCCCACCCCCACCCCCCGTGTCAACATGGTCTGGTGTGGTCTGGTGTGGTCTGGTGTGAGATATAAGTTCGCTATCCAGGCACCCGTCAATATTGTCACCGACTTTTATATACGCTTATTGTTATCTAAATTTTGAGGTAAAAATGTATTGAAATCATTTGAGGAATATGAAACGTAAAACACTTAGAATACAATGGCAACTGAAGCAAACATACTAGATTTATATCTAACAATGTATTACGAGAAAAATAGTTCGCACTTGAGTTTTGTCTCCATTTTTGTCAAGATTACTGTTCTTTTCACACTGAATGTCGCACTTTTTACAATATATGCCCATGCATTGTTGAACGAAAGGCTAAGCTTGCAATATTTATTCTATTGGCCGTCTAGAATTATTTATTTTAGCGATAAATTGAGATTCTTCATATTTTACAGAGCATACCTTTAGCAATGTTCATACTTTCAACTTCGCAGTAAAATTCATGGAAAAATTTTCATTTCATGGTACATGTATTAGCGCAATATGAGCTGTTGTGTCTCTTTAATTTGATATTTCTATTTCAAATATTCAACCTTTCAAGTTCACCAAAAATAAGATGAAAAATAAGTAAGAGAAACCTTGAATAAAGCATAGAAATGTAAGTTCATGGATCGGATGTTATAAAATTACATTGTTCTGAAGAACTGGATGGGTGAGATATTAAGGACCAAAAGCATGTCGGATTTAAAAGCGAATAATCAAAGAACCCGCTTAAACAGTAAATATCGCAAATATTTGAAATATGAATATATATTATCAATTTGTCGATTTGTAATATTTTTAAAATCTGTGAAATAAATTGATGCTTCAGCAGATTCTATTTTAATCGAACGTCTTTATGCACACCCAATTTTTGAACACTGTGATAACTTACAGGCTTTAATGTCATTTTATGCTGTGGGTGGGAATTCGTTTTACCATTTTTTCATGTATATTTTGTACTTCACTCTTTACAAATTTGTACAATAAATTTTTCTGCACGTACAAAGACCTGGATTCATAGGCATAGAATACTGTATCTAAAATTTTAGTTTCATGTAATCAAATCCGAGTATCTTTTTTCTTTTTTTTTTTTGGTTAAGCTAGAAATTCGTTATTTACATTATAATTAAAAATTAAATTTCATTTCTACACTCAACGTTAATATCACCACGTTCTAAAAAAAACGTTGGGTTGAAATAGGGAAAGTAAAATGATAAATATGGAAAAAAATTAAGAAAAACACTGTTAATGTAATATCCCGGGGAAGCCTGTTCTTGCCACACATTTACTTGTCTATCAAGTATTGTTCGACGTGCAATAAGGCTGGTTCTGCTTGTCATCAAAACCAGTTTTACTGAAATTATACGATATCTCCCTAACCCTTTTACTACATTTCAAAAAAAGTCAAACAAGCAGTTGACACGTGTGTTACAAGGTTGTTAATATTAATCCCGGGCCAGAGAGATCCATAAGTCACAGTACAAAAATAGATTTGACCAAATTCATATCTCGATCAAAATTGAAAGAAGCATATCTTAATGCAACAAATGATAAGGAATACAATATAATATAACAAACTTTAAAAAAAAATGTCTATGTGTAGACATTGATAACTTCAGCTTTATTATACAAAGAATAATTGCTGTATGTTTACAAAATCTACCATGTTTTGTAAATACATGTATATTTACTAGCATAATTATACTAAGTTATGTATTAAAAATATTTTTGCACAAAACCCATCAATATTTACTGTTAAAACTTTAAAGTATTGGCAATTCAAAATCAAAGAAAAGCCAATATTGACTCACTCTTTTCATACATCATTTTTTTAAAATAGTTCCTAATTATATAACGTATGTTTTTGATATATTTATATCTATTTGACCGTAAAATGTTTTGATAATTTTCAATATTTAAATCACTTTATAAGATCAAACCAAGCTCAGGGCAATGCTACTAGTGTTAAGCTTCGGGGCAATATACTGCACCGCTACTGTGCAATATTGTCCTCCACTGTACCGTTAAATTACTAATTAGTCTACAATATTTTAACGGAGCCAAGAGCGAATTAACGGGCTAGGGATTAAAGGATTAAAATTCGAATGCCGCTTGTAAACATGTCAAAATTTCCAGACTTTTAATTGGAGAAGTTTTTTCTGCATCATTGCTTGGCGGAAAAATCGCATATATACACGCTGCATCCTGCAAAAATCATAATTCTTCAAAACGTTTTCAAGAAAGAAACTGTGAGCAAATGTAAGAAAATAAGAATAGATATAAATTTATCATTTGCATTATCTATTCATCAAAGCAGTTCACGATTTACACATTTGTTATTGAATTCAGATCGATAATATTTGACTGTTTCTCTTTTGAAGAAGAATTCAGCATGTATACCCCTGGTAAATTGGATGCAGTGATGGACTCGGACTTCGGCCTCGGTTTCCTGCCGATACCAAAGCGTACACTTTTTGCCGACGACAAACAGACGCTTAACGAAGACGACGATTCTGGTTTAGGGATGGAGGTAGTTGTTCTAGAAAATATGTGTTTGATACATTATAATACACCCACACCTCCCGAAATTATTAATAACAAAAAACTGTCTTTTGAAAATGAAATTTATTTTGAAAATTAGAAAAAAAAGTCCCAGCTCCTCATGACATTTCTTAACATTGCATCTACATTTATCACCGTAACTTTTATCATAGTCATTACATGTGAGAGAAATGCCAATTGTAATCTCTCGTTTTGGTTCTTCAGTGTGCTGTAGATTTGATATTAGATGAGGATACCAGCTCGTCTATGATCGCTTCATTGGTATGCAAACATTTTTGAATTTTTCATTAAACTTTATAAATAGTTATATTTTGAATTCTTAAAGAAATAAAGAAAATCAAACATTGGCAAGAAAATAATCAAATAAACAATAATCATTAGAAAAACTTATACCGGTAATTACAATGTTTCAAATATTTAAGATAACTCTCTTTGAATTTCAGTTGGAAAGACCATTCGCATGCTTCTCTCCAATGGAAATTCAACGACCAAAGAAGATATCCAAAAAAATGATGGAACCGATGGACGAATCTGCACGAAAACGCCCGAGGTTTGCCGAACGTAGAAAGACCCTCCAGAAATCGCTTTCATTTGGCGTAAGTTGAATACATGCATTTCCAAGGGTATTTTAAAGTGTAGATCTATTTTTCATAGTTTTGTATGGATACTATATTGCAAAGATTGCCATTAACAAGATTATTGATTTTTTTCCAGGATAAACCTTTAGGAGATCAAGAACTAGTCAAAGATGTAGTGGGACGAATGGTAGAGGAGTCCAACCTGATTGGAGACGGAAGTCAGACATGTAGCCTTCCCACAGTTCCCGGAAAACACCAGGATCTGAAGAGCATCACCAATCAAACGGTAAGAAATTGAAAATAGAATATAATTATTTATGAACAACTAAAAATAATATTGCAACATTCGAATATAAAACAAATACTAACAATTTAAATCGTTTAATGCACCAACATTAACCTGATATTTTTGTCATGCTTGTAGGTTGTTGACGTAATTTCCGGAAAGTATGACGACACCATCGGCAGCTTCCTCATCGTGGACTGCAGATACCCGTATGAATACAATGGCGGCCATGTGCCGGTAAGTTTTGTAAACAAGTTATAAAAATTCATATAAATCTGAATAATTTTTAAAAGTTTTTTCTTCTACTAAATGAATTATATATTATACTATTTGTGATTTATTTTTACAGGGCGCCATTAACGCTCATCGACCAGAAGACATACCCTCCATTTTGAATCAACATCAGAGCATGCGCACTGCAGCCAGCGACAAGCGCCACATCGTCATCTTCTACTGCGAGTTTTCTTCTGAGCGAGGACCAAGGATGTAAGTTTCCTGATAAGAAATTCTTGATTCAATATAAGTTTTGAATAAAGATTCAATTTGGTTTTAAACTACGTTTTCTTTGACCTAAACATCGATATATTTTTTTTTAACAAAGAATAATTTTTATGTAATGCATTTATGTTTTTGTTTATTGATATCTTTACCTATTTATTTATACGCCGTTTGAATTCCAGGTGTCGTAATGTAAGGAAAGCTGACCGTGACCTGAACAAGGACAGCTACCCATTCCTGAACTTTCCTGAGATCTACGTCATGCATAACGGCTTCAAGGACTTCTACCAGACACACCAGGTAAATGCACCTAAAACAACGTACATGTATATTATAATGGTAAAATGTATACGCATTACACAGCGTACAAAAAACTCAAATATATACAAATAAGTATTATTTTTATGTTCTTTACCAAGACTTCTTCATTGTTCACATTGTCTTAAGTTTAAATGATATGATGATGCATTTAGATCAATAATAATGCACAGTACATTTCATAGTATTAAATGATGGAATTATGATATTTTCATTTATCAGAAATATGACTGATCTGAATTTTGATAGTTTAAATGATGTTAAACACTCATATCTATGTGTTGTTTTATTTATCAGAATTTGTGCGAGCCCCTGGGATACACGCCGATGCTTCACAAGGATCACTCTGACGATCTACGTCACTTCCGGTCCAAGTCTAAGTCCTGGAGTGGAGGATCCAAACGTCGTGTTTCCGGATCGCGTCTCTTCTGATTGGGAAATGATAATATTATCTGAGGGCACTGTGAAATGACAGAATTTTCTACATGACATCGCAGTGTATCAAGCTAAACAATATGTATTCTTATTACATCTACCGTGCTGAGTTTGTTACATTTGGTTTCAGGCAGACAAATCGTAAAAAATGACACTTTTCCTATTTGATGAAATCATATTGTAAAATGTTGTACGATTTGTTATCCTCTATGAGTTACAGCTATTTGTATTATTCCTACCAAATTTGTTGTCGCAAAGTGCTAATTTGTTTTAATGTTATTGATTTGTTATAAGATTCTGTTATTTATATAGTGTTATTATTATAATATTTATGCAAATATGATGTACATGAATAAAGACATGACTTACAATATTGATCTTGATTTTTCTTTATGATTGATAAGTTGTCATGTATTCATGTAGACTGTTCCTAACATTTCATACACATTCAATTCTGTTCCTTGTTTGGTGATTCTAAACTATACACTTTTTAATCTTTCTTATCAAAAATGTATAAAACTGTTAGGCTTTGAAAGGCACAAAATTTTTAAAAAATGTTTCCGGTGGAGATACCGTACTGAGTATCGTTTACGCATTCCAATTTTATATGGATGATATTAAAAATTTCTTAACTAATAGAGGAAAACATACATGTAAAAATTACATTATTATGATAGATAAATATTTTTATTACTCTGTTCAGAGATAGCTATGCAGCAAATTCTCTTGAATTAATTGCTAGTAATAAAACGAAGTTCATTACATTGTTTGAGAAAAACTGAAAATTTCTTTTCAATACACAGCTAAAAATAAATGTCAACGAAGACTTTAGATTGAAGTAATGAGACATGAAAGTACCTGGATGATAATGATAAGAAAACGCGTGAGGCATTCCGAGTGACTTCAAATGACTTTTCCATTTTTAAATTTGCGTTAAAAATGTTTAGGCCAAGTTCTTCATTTTTGTCTTCAAAATTTATTCTTCTTTGTATATTGATTTTGTATTGATTATCAGTAAATTAACAAATTGAAGCAAAATGGACACGAAAATGGATGAAATGTGGTGATAACGAACAATAATAGAATGATTGAATGATAGACATATTAAATATTATTTCAAATAAAATTACATATATGTTATTGAACTGAATAAAATGTAAATTGATTTTGATGTATGGTGCGATCATTTTTTTCGTAAAATTACCCTGTCAATTTAGAGAATGAAAGAACTTAGATTGAAGTATTTCACTTCATAAATATTTACTATTTAGCGCATTAGGTTTTTACTTGATGCCATAATTTAAAAAAATGTATACATATATAAGCAAGACGCTTATCTGTTTATTCGTTCACTGTTCACTGACCAGTATAAAAGAACCAGGGCAGGGAAGCTGCCCAGAGGAGTGCCCATACCGGGTTGGAATTGAATTCAAGTGAAAAACCGATGAGCCAGATTTACAGACCTTTATGTCACACTAATAAAATATCTTGATCGTCGGACCCTACACGCTCTTATTTTAATAAATCTGTACAAATAATATTATAGATATTTTCCCGCATCCAGGAAAATCTGCGCTGTTTTCTGTTCTATTTCCGCTCTAGTTTTCGTATTTTCAAAAGGTTTTAATTTATAAATTATATAGAAACAAGTAGAAGAAATATAATCGTCTGCACACATTTATTTATGTACCGCTTAGCGATTTTGCCAACAAAAAAATAATTTTATTACATGTATTTAATCGCTTGCCCGCATTTTCATTGAATGTCCAACTAACAAGAAAATATGTATACTAGTATCGTATCTAAATGTAATTAATGTCTATATGATAAGGTACATGTAAATCAACATATTCAGTTCGACTCAGACATGTAATCTCTAGCATTAACAATGGTTTCAGTGTCATTTTGTTCTGTCAGTGAATCTTTGCCTCTTTTTTGGGAGTTGATTTTAATCAACTCTCCTATGCAGTTACTCTGGCAAACCGCGAAAGTGAAACAGTGTTTAGACCTAAGCACAAATCATCACCGCTGACAAGACGTAAATCTTGAAAATAATAGATAAATTCGGTGTATTGTATGCTGTACCATTGTTTTTCAAAAGAAACGTATTTATAAATACCTTGAAAATAGTCAGATTTTATATGGTACGAACAATTTAATTGTTTTTTTGTAGTTGCATGTATTCCTACGCCAGAGTTAAATATAGTCTCGTTCAACCAGACGTTCGGCTGTTTCCGTAAATCTCCGACAAGCAGAGAGCCTCAGAGTCTCTTGGTTGTCGGATATTAACGGAGACAGCCGAGCGTCTGGTTAAACGAGACTAGAGTTCATTATTGCTTGGATCCAGACGTGTACACTTTTTAGAAACATTTCGATTACTGATAAACAGTTTGATGGAATTAATTCTATCTTTAAATATTACACAACATGATTCATACGGGGTTTTCTCGAAATTCTTGTCGAAAAAGTTCGAGAATTTATATTATAAAAATGTGCGAAATTCAAATACAGATTAAAAACTACTTCCAGGAAAAATAACATAGCGTAAATTTTAAAATTGATAATAATCAATAAAATCAACTCCCGACAGTACTTCAGTGCTTTGATTATATATTGTAATAGAACCATTTTAACAAGAGCTTGGACTTTTGGTAGTTGTGTCAAACAGCAATGTGACGTAGGCCTGTCTATTTCGTTACATGCAGGCCACTCAGCTACGGCTCTTTGAAATTAACAAGATCTGTCTGACTTTTGAGCTAAGGCTACGCAGTCGATGTATATTTTGCTTGAATCCAGTGTCATTTTAAACTTGTTTTGACGCAAGAAATAGATTGTTACGTCCTACTGAAAGTCCAAGGTATTCGATATTCTACTAAATGGCTTATTTAGATGAATTTGAAACATAGACATTAGAAAGCAACGGCAGTTCACCAGAGCTCTTTTATCTTGTACATGTAATGCATTTACATTCAACAAAACGTAATGTATCAACAAGTGTATTTATGTTTGTTTCTATGCTCCCTAAAGATTTATTATAGTTAATTATCAGAACATTTTTGGATAGGTATATTCGGGCTTAGTTTATACCAATAACGATTTTTAATATTGAATTTTTCTAAACATCAATAGGTATAATTTATTTTGCAAACCACTTACCAAAAAAAAAATGAATAAAAAAAACATATTTTAAGATAATGGCTTAAACAAGAAAGAAAACCCCGAACAATGCTCTGAATATATGGCTTGATTGATTTTTGTTTCTAAAGATATTTTTTTTTATTAAAACATCTTACAATAATAAAATTCTTTGACCGTAAAACGTTTTAATAATTTTCGATATTTAAATCACTTGATTAGATCAAACCAAGCTCAGGGCAATGCTACTAGTG
The DNA here is from genome assembly GCF_025612915.1 of Magallana angulata. Classification (NCBI taxonomy): domain Eukaryota; kingdom Metazoa; phylum Mollusca; class Bivalvia; order Ostreida; family Ostreidae; genus Magallana; species Magallana angulata. Next base: position 15,730 of record NW_026441650.1, read on the forward strand.
TTAAGCTTCGGGGCAATACTGCACCGCTACTGTGCAATATTGCCCTCCGCAGTACCGTAACATTACTAATTACATGTAGTCTACAATATTTTAACAGGGGCAAGACCAAATTAACAGGTTAGGGATTAAAGGATTAAAATTCGAATGCCGCTTGTAAACATGTCATAATATCCAGACTTTAATTTGAAGAATTATTTTCCGCATCTTTGCTTGGTGTTATCATTTTTATAAGACAATGCAATACATATAGAATCAAAATACTTTTTTTCTTACTTTACATTCACTGTCCAGGTTGTTGTAACCAAGATATGATGAAAAGATAAAAAGAACCAGAAATAACTTTCATTAATTATGATTCAATACATATCGAATGTAAAGGATACTTTACAACGGTCATTCCAAGGATCTACGTCACTTCCGGTCCAAGTCCTAAAAAGGAGAATCCAAGCGTGGTGCTTCGGACTGCGTCTCTTCTGAAACAGTTACATGTATCATAGGCGCTGCGAATTGACGGAGTGTTTCTGTTGATGAGCTGGTGTACTACTAAGTATTTGAAATCTGATTAATATATTGCATAATCTTTTTTACAAGAAATTTTGCTGAAATTTTTAAATTTGTTTGTTTAAAGTGCTAAGTTGTTACATTGTTATTGAATTTATGTTCAGTACACGTACTTCTGATATGTTTTTTGTTTGTTATACAATTATACCTATAAAATTATATACAATCTTATATCGAGGTACATTGACTTGATACAAAGCACAATATACTGTCATTTAATTAGGCATTCAAGAGCATCATATATGTATCATTTTTAACATCTATGCGAAGGCCTTGTGTGTAAAAATTACCAAACAATCGCATTAAATTTCTGATATTTTGATAATATTAATGAAATATGTGATCTTTATATAAAGTCAAGAAGGAAATCAGTTTTAAAAAGGGAGTTCATAGCTGGTCATCTTGTAATGCTAAAGTTTAACTATTGAAAATTTTCTTAATAATATACATGTACTATGTTAAAAATGATTGATTTTACGAATCAAATTACTCTGCAATATTTACGAAAACACATTTTGTTCTCCACATCACTTAAACTTTAAAGTACACCACGATTTTAACAATCAAGAAACATGCATTACCGGAATATCACAGCTATTCGATGAAAAAAAAATGTTTTTGGTCATCGAAATACTACAATACCATGCGTTATGCTTGCACGCTCGGGACATATTACTTGGTTTCAATA
>NW_026441651.1:0-60430 GCF_025612915.1 Magallana angulata
CGCGTACGATTTGTTAACATTGTTTTCATTACCACACACCCTAGCTGATTGCCGAGAACATTTCAGCCTGAAATCAAATGTCACACGGAAAATAACGGGTTCAAAATACAACTCGGGTTTTAATTAAATATAAATTATATCATAAATAGTTTTGTTTCTGTAAAATATGATGCAACAAAATTATATTGCATAAAAGTTAAATGAATGTTTACGCAGGTATACACTCTGTGTACGATTTAATATATTCGATATACAGGTAAATATGTTACCTTGTTCCTAAGAACTTCGTTTTTCATTTTCAATGTTAACAGATATGATTTACATATAAAATTGGTTAATTTTGATCTAAAAAAAATTAAAATTAGTTTCCTGACGGAATATTGGATAGGATTTTACAATTACTGTTCGATAAATATTCGTATACGGCGCACCGAACGAGTTGCAACTTAGTAATAAATTTACTTCCTTATGAAAAGGCACGAAACGATTAACACGATAGGATAAACGGAAGAATTGTTGAAATTAAACGATAAACCTGATAGGATTAACGCACGATAGGATAGGTTAACGCACGATAGAACAGTATAGACGCACGATAGGATAGAATTAACGCACGATAGAACAGTATACACGCACGATACGATAGGATTGATACACAATACGATAGGATAGGATTGTAAAAAATAACGTTGCGGGTACTGTACTTATTCGTTAATTAATTCAGATATTACATTCAAGACCATGAGAATCCTTCTGTAATTACTAAATATTTTTTCCGTGATGCCCTAAAACTCTTTATCGGTATGTTGGGATCTATCTCAAATCAGAGAGCTCACATTATAATCAGAACACGATCAAAACCAAAATCATGTGTCCACGCCCTTTGCACCTGAACGATAGAAACTACATGTAAGTGCTGTCAGAAACATGCTAAAGGAAATGCCATGTAATCGTACATGTAGCACGGGACAGGTTTTTTTAAAAATACAATTCACTTTAGCCAGGGATGTGTATATTTGGAACTCTGTAACTCGAATTTCTCCAGTTCCCATTCAGCAAAAATACCTTTCATTCACTTCAAAAATGGCAAACAACCAATTTCTGAGGAATATTACTATTCAGAACGTGTAAAATTTTCTACGTAGTTTTTTTTTCAGATTTCAACCCTTTCATATTTCACCCATTTTTATGATTTTTCAGCTTTTTAGACCTCCCCGAGCTAATACCCTGCTAAGGATTGATATTCCGAACCCTGTGCAAGTTGCATGATCGAATGTCAAAAACTTGACGATGTATAATCTACAGTGACCCACCTACCTACTTTTTGAGTTATTTTAGGTTCCATCTGTAACTTTTTCACTGTATAAAGTCACACTACAATCATAGCCGCAAGTTTCGTATTTTACATTTAATGCCCATGTACTTAACATTAGAGGTCTTCATATTGAATACCAATTTCAACATGTGATATCCCTAATAATAAACATTAAAATTTATTTCATGAATTTTAGCAACACTCATAACCCTTCAAGTACAGCAACTCTCAAAACAAAAATATTGACGCAATCTCCTTGAAAATTACACGTTCTGAATCCACTACCGCACCTCAAACTGTTTGAGAGGCGAAGCGGACTCATGACGTCTTATTTTATGTATTTTATAAAATTAATTAATATTGACAGTACTTTATCCGAAACTATCCCTTATCCGAAACTGTCCCTTTGCTACTTGAAGAAAAAGAGAAGCAGACATGCGCTAGAAAGTGAAATTTCTAGAACACACAAAGAATTGAATCTAGAAATGACATTTACTTGGATGTAAAGAGAAAAAGGACATGGCCTGGCGATTTAGTCCGACAAAGTAATTTAGTTGATGTCATAGTGACGGTTAATGCCGTCTGGTAGACAGATGCTATTTTATTCATACAGTCAGTGTAACATAAAAGTCCTGTAACCTAGACCTATTTTGACATTTGTAATATTATACATGATTTGATTTTGAATAAATGACCTAAGTTTATACTATAAACATGCATATGTGGCACATTATTTATAATAAATATTGTCAATTATAAGTTGTCTATTTTGTTTAAATAGAAGCAGGTTTGCCCCCCCTCTTTTTGTCGCAGCAAATGTGTTTCTTAAATTTACATAATTTTTAGATAATCATCAACGATTTGCTCCCCTTCTTTTTTTGAGACCAGGTTATAAAATAAAATAAAAGTAAAAGTAAGAACATGAACAGTGAAGTTGAGCAGTGAAGGTGTACTACCCTGGGGATCAAAACATTAACAATTAAGTAGAAGGAAAAAGCATTTTCGCGATTTGACCTCGCCCCTATGTCCTACGTTGAGCAACAGTAATCTTTATACTATTTTTGTTTTGTTCTTTGTACCAAAAAGATTAAGGAATCAGTAAATCACATTTGAAAATAATTGGCTATGTATATATACATGTACATGTAGTTTTGAAAGACAAGTTAAATAGTATTTGTTTGTTAAACTCACCTCAACAGACGCTATGTTAACCTGTGAAAAATACGAATCTAATTGTGTGGGGGGTTTTTTACATAAAGTATATTCCCTGCTGTAAACGTATCTGCACTTCTTAAAAGAAAAATCTTGAACGCACAGGGGAGCAACAACTATTAGTTCATTTCTATTTAAAGCCATGAGACGAATTAATCTGCAGTGCTAAGCGTACAATGATATCATATTGTTGTGCTTAGGTGCAGCTATGAATTTTGATTTAAATATATATATATGATGCACCGCTATAAACAAGTACTGACTTACACTTTACTATCAAGCTTTAAAAAAAGACACACCAAGAATTTTACAATTACACGCAACCGGAATTATTTTTAAATCATATCTGCATTACTGGTCGCATAATTGGACAATATTGACAAAACGGCGATAAGACTGACCCGGCACTCACATATATGTGTAAAGATAGAGTTTTAACAATGACATCATTATTTATTATTTAAGTGATATTACCTCTCTTTATTGCTTAGTGTCAACTTTCAATTTCCATAATGTCTGTAAATATTTCAAAAGATAGATCTTAAGAAATCTCCGCTCTTATACAATGAAATACGTATAAAATGACAATAACAAACTGTCAACCATCTGAAAAATTCATAAAACAAAATACAAATTTAAAGCAAAGCAACACGGACCTCTTCAAAAATAAGGTAGAATTAGGTGCCTAGGAGCAGTGAGCATGCTCTTCTGCATCATACTTTTTTTATATCATTTAGAAATACGTCTTTACAGTTGTAAAATTATAAACACCATTATTTTCTTTTTTTCTTTTTTCTTTTTTTTTTTTTATAAAAGTTTTAATATTAAATACTTTACATGAAATAAACAGATACCTAATCACACAAATTTATTAACAAAAATACGTAAAAGTAATAATTTTTAGGTTGTCAACTATCCATTCACATGTACATTGAAAAAATATTTTATTTTCTAAAAAAGGACTTTTTTAAATTTGCGACTCTGTAATCAAACCCCGGACATAAAAATTTCATCTCCGTCCTTCTTCCTTTATCAAAGGATTCCTGGTATTGTATTATAAAAAAAATCTCCATATTTGAATATCTTTTTATTTCCGCTAGATGCAAGGGTGTTTGGGATATTGGATTACAGGCATGTTATTTCGTGGACTCGCATTATTAGTTTGAAATCAATTTGATATGTTAAATTTGTTCTCTATTCTATATGTACATGTACTCGTTATTGGATTGAGAATATTGAACTCGTTATGCGAGTAATAAGTTAATCATTGGGGTGCCCCATTAGGTGTACACTCTAAAGAAAAACGTTTAAAACTGAGATGTTTTTATTTTCAGGTCTAGAACAGTTTTGATGCCTTGACACCTTGTACAGCATTATTTCAGTCTTTGCACACACTTCAAAGCGTATTTCAAGTGTGAGTTTTGAAACCCATATATCCTCCATTCTCGTACTAAGCGAACGTGTAAGTACATTTCTTATTTCTATTGTTGGTAAACGCTTTTCCTAAATAGCTGTGTATTTTATAAGAATTCAGTACGGATTAGACACTTACAGAAACCCCATTAAAACTCTGGGTCTAGGGCGGACCAAGAGCTGACCCGGGTAAACTCCAGGCTGACGCAGAGCAGACAAGAGTGGAATTTGAAAACATATGCCGGGTCCGGTATAACTTATATACCTGTCGAATGAAATAATCGATGAAATCCGTTGTAGAATCAGAGAGCCGACCAATGAGCTCTCTCGTTGAAAACCCATTATTTGTAATCGAATCAAAGTGCAAGGGCAATGTGGTTGTCGTTTAATATTTTTTAAAGATTAATGTATACTTCATGTATAGATTTATGTTTTTGTTAACATATATTTAGTTGGCTTTTTCACTCCGTTAAGTGTAATTGATGCGTATATGGATTTCAACCCCCACCCTCTAATTACAGCGTATATGGATTTCAACCCCCACCCTCTTAACGGCCTATATGGATTTCAACCCCCACCCCTCTCTCAAAAAATATGCTAAAGACAATCAAAATAGTAAGAATAAAGTTGTATGCACTACGATTTAAAGTTATAAAATTAATATCCAAAAAATCCATTTTTTGTTGATTCTAATTACGGACAATATTTTGATGAAAATTACTGATAGCCGGGTTTGTACAATAATTGTAAATTCAGATAGGTTTAATGAAATCGGTTTCTGAAAACATTTATTGATTTGTTCTTGATTAAAGTATATCAAAATTTGTATCAAAATATAAAAGTAAAAAGAATACTGATGATCACAGTAATTAATTTCCAGACTTACAATGACCGATTCGTTAATTATGTAATTACTCCCAATCTTTCTACTTTTATTTAATTGTCTTGCAAGGAAAAACGAATAAATATGTGTCGAACCTATAATACATTGTAATCGAGTACTGAAAGTACTGTTAGACGGTGGCGCCGTTTGAAAGTGGCATATTACGAGGGTTGTTCAGAAATTATTGAGACAACACGGATATTTCCCTTTTTAAACGAATTAGGGTGAAAATTGGCATGAACATTGAAGAATTCTTAACAAATATTTAAAGAAAGTAATATTTAAAAAATGCTTAATATTTTGTTTACAACATTAGATAAACAAATCGATGGTCCCGGTACCCGGCGCTAGCTTAAACTCGGAGAATAAGATTACTAAAACACCGTCTATCTAAGTGTCCGCAAACTTACAGCTTATACCAAAAGAAATCGGATTATATATGTTCGTTTTGCTATTTATTGTGACTAACTTTTGATCAAGTTTCACTAGTGTTTGAATTGAAATATGGTTATGGTACGACGGTTGAAAACGACGGTATACAGAAATTTGACGTCAAGGCGGCGCAGCGAATATACATCAAATTGATGGAAAGTTCATAAAAATACTTTTTAATGTCACCCAATTGCTTTAACAAAAACTATTCGATGGCAAGGGATAAAGAACTCCAGTTTATCGTCTTTTTTCACTAATTGTTTAGCTAGAATTCAGAAAAAGTGTCTAAATATCAAGTACTTTTTACACACTAACTGATGTCAACAGTTCTAAAAAAAATGCACACAGAATCACTGTAGGAGACATTTCACAGTAATTTGACTTTCGATTTGATATTTTTTTTCTCACAAAAATCAAGAATGGAGGATCGAATATGCGAATGTTGACCATTGAAATGTAAACAAAAGATGAGAAATGAAGAATTAATTCTAATTTCCCTTTGTTTGTTAGGTGTTTAAAACATAGGATCAATAAGAAGCGTTTAATTGACGTTGCGGTAAGTTTGCGGTTGCGCCGCATCACTGGGCGATGGCAAATTGGTCAGTTTGCCAGGAATAATCTAATCATGCTATGGACAAGAAACCTTTTACATTGATAAACTCTATCCTGATGTACGTTTTGGTGAAATTTCAAGTGTTTTCAAGTCTTTTTCCCCAAGAACATAGGGGTAAATGTTTCAATAATTTCCGAACAACCCTCGTACATGTATGGAAATTATTGTTGTCGAAAATCCACAGCCAGCATCTCATACATGTACTATATATATATACATGTAGCTAGCACGACTGGTCGTGAGTTACTCACATGGATAATACTGTGGAAATCGTAGTTGTGTTCACAATCCACACGTTACAAATGTTCTGTCTTTTTATCGTCATCTTTTGGGGAAAACCCATAGATTTATCACAGTAGCCTTTGTAGCAGAGAAGTGTGTATCTTTATGTTTGTATCTATATGTTTGTATCTATATCAGTTGACATTTCATCACAGTACGCCCAAATATTTGATTGTATAAAGAAGGGGAATTTTGGTTTTTTCCCTTTTGACCTTTGGGTTGACCCCGCAAAGGGGAACAACTTTTGAAAAGTGTGGATTGGACTATTGTGCTTTAAAGATATTGTAGATTTCTCAAAGTAACGGGAACAAATAAAGCTTTGGTATGAAAAAATACTTATCCGGTTTTTACTAACTATTTGGGCATAGTTACATGTAGTATGTTTATTGTCCCTCTCGACAGCATTTTCTCTCAATTTCTTCACGGGGAAAAAGTTGCATCATCACACTTGCTTGTGGACCATCACACTTGCTTTTGTCCTCATAGTCAGTTATACATTTAGGTGTATAGAAAACGGAATGGTTTGCAAGACTCTGTTTGCAAGATAAAACTGGTATTGCTTTTGGAATGCACGTCATCATGAAACAGAAGAGTCAATCAATTGACAATATTTTATCTTCGACTGTAGTGGATAATTTCTATTTGCTCACAACGAAAGTGAATAAAATTTGAGAACATATCATACAATATTCAGTCGCGGCAGTTTCATTAATCAACGTTTTAAAGTACATTTGTCTTATTGTTTTTAGTTATAGATTTATTCAAATCATTTGAATGAATAAGGGAAAGTCACATGTATATTTTATCGCTTCTCAGTACACTTTAACACGCATAATTTACTTGCTACATTAATTTTTCTAGTAAACTTACAAGAAATATAGATTGATTATTCAAAATTAGTTTTTAAAAACACCAAACAAACAAAATCCAAACAAACACAATCCAAGTTAAACGTATGTTTTTCTGACCGTACAGCTGTGTATATAAATTTCATTGTATTCTTTGCATGTACTATAGTCTATACAATAGTTGTACCATAGCTTGGCGAGTTTTCTATTGTTAAAAGTGTGGGTTATTTGTACATACCCCACACCTTTTTATTTTAACTCCGCCCACTATCTCGAGTAAAAACAACATCAACAAACTCTGTCAAAGTTGTTTTTAGCACTTCCATAATACTCCACAGTAAGAGGTTCCTCCAGATCAAAATTGCCAAAACTCAACACGGAAACTTAGTTCGTCGTATAAATCTCATTTTAGCTCGAGACAAAACAATATCGGCAATGGCTTTGTCAGAAAGACTCTATAATAATATTCCTCTCCATGTGTGCGGACAAGTAGACAAACGCGTGTTATATGAAATAGGGTAATCCTGTTTAAAGGTTTTATAGAAAGTCAATCGCGTGATAGGAAAGCGTTTGAATAGAAAACTTGTTTGGGGGACAGTGAATACCGGTAGCCAATCGCATTTGACATTAACCATTCACGGTTTCGCGACATGCATTTCTCAACTAATTTTTTTTTGCTTAAATTGATTGATTTTGTTCAAAATATATATGTACATGTTTTTTCAGCCACTTTTAAAAAACAAACATTGATACAGAGTATCAAATAAGATTTAAAAAAACTAAATACCTTCATCAATTTAAATTTAATTTCAATTGTTTAAACAGAATCATTGCACAATTTAGGGTTCGTACATATAAAAATTGTGTTAATACGTTTAATTCTTTGAACCAAATATCGATACTATATTATAAGTTGGAAAATGAATGAATATGAAATATTCATATATTAAAAATAAAACAATGAGAAGTCGATCTATTCATTAGGGCCATGCTTTTTTTTTTTAAATGAAGAATAATTAATCTTTGTCGGGGATAGAAAGTCATTTTGGAAATTCACGAAGTACAATGTACATATATAAAGACCAACGCATTGGCACCATATTGTTTAGAGGCAGGTGCACTCCCGATATTACTATGATAAAAAGATATAATGAATAATTGTAAACTATGGTACAAGTAACTTACCCCATATAATATTGTTGATAATGTGCAGATACCCGATGGGCGTGGTCATAACGACACTCGGGAGCTACGCTCCCTCGTGTCATTATGACCACGCCCATCGGGTATCTGCACATAACCAACATTATTATATGGGGTAACTACTACATCTAGGGTCCACAAATCCCGACAATATTTCCGGAAAGCTATATTTCTGTAGCTCAGCAGAATACTACAGTCATCTTTGAAGCACCTTTAGTTAAGGTCTTCCGTTTCCAACGGAAGACCTTTCTATTATTGTGCGGGTTAAGATTATTCTTATTTTTTAGGGTCTTCCGTTTCCAACGGAAGACCCTCTTGTTATTCTTCGGTTTCTTTCTATTATTATTAGGGTCTTCCGTTTTCAACGGAAGACCCTCTTGTTATTCTTCGGTTTCTTTTTATTAGGGTCTTCCGTTTTCAACGGAAGACCCTCTTGTTATTCTTCGGTTTCTTTTTATTATTATACTTTTTCTTTTTTTTTCTGACTTCTTTTCGGCTTCATTACTCAAAAAGTTTTTGACCGATTTTTATGAAACTTTCAGAGATAACGTGAAATTATAATGGCTCAAAGATGTTAAAGTGTCAATAGCAACGTCACTTCCGTTTTTACGTTACGTCATTTTTAAAAATTTCAAAAAGTCATTTTGTCCGCGGCTTTTTTCAAAAACGATTCAAGATAGAAAGTTGAAATTTTTCGAGCTTATATATTGATCGTTTTGCCTCTGTAATAAGGCTGGAAATAAAAATCCATCACTTCCGGTCGAAACCGGAAGTAAATCAAATTTCTCGAAAATTTGAAATTTTTGATCAAGTAAAAAACGTATATGTATTTTGTAGAGCTTAGTAAGCTGAATCTAACACTGAAAACCGTTTTTTAATCGGATGATTCATTACAGAGATATTGGGGTTTAAAAATTGATTTTTCCGGAAATTTTGATTCCACGTTCTTGGTTTAAAAAATAACATAAAGTTAAAAGTTAAATTAACTCGTACCAAAAATAATTGTTAAGTCGTACTTGAACACATTCGGATTTTTTTTTGTTAAGTCGTTTTTGAAATCGAAAAGGTTTTTGTTAATTCGTACTTCAAATCATTCGGGTTTTGTTAAGTCGTACCAGGAATTATTCGATTTTTTTCATCTTTTTATTTAATTCACTCTTGTTATTGGTTTAAGAGCTCTGCTTCTTACAGGAACTTCCAGCTTTGCTTCCTACATTAACGGAAGACCCACTCGTTGCTTTGCAACGAGCTTTGCTCTAGTTATTGTTATTATTCTTTTTCTTTTCTTCTGACTCCTTTTTTGCTTCATAACTCAAAAGGTTTTCAACCGATTTTGATGAAATTTTCAGACATTTTTGCAAGTTGACGTCCCTCAAAAATGTTAAAGTTTTAAAGAGAACGTCATTTCCGTATTGACGTGACGTCATTTTTAAAAATTTTAAAAAGTCATTTTGTCCCGGACTTTTCTCAAAAACGCTTTAAGATAGGGACTTGAAATTTTCAATGGTTATGATTTGGTTGATTTACTTCTGTAATAAGGCTGGAAATGAAAATCTGTCACTTCCGGTCGAAACCGGAAGTGAAACAAATTTTTCGAAAAAATGAATTTTCAGATCAAATCAAAAATGAATATGTGTTTTATAGAGCTTATTAAGCTGAATCTAACACTGAAAGCCGTTTTAAAATCGGACGATGCATTACAGAGATATACGAGTTCAAAAAATGATTTTTTCGGAAATTTTGATTCCGCGTTTTTGGTTAAGAAATTAGTATCATGTTCTTGGTTAAATTAACTTGTACCTAAAAATTAATTGTTAAGTCGTACTGTAACACATTCGGATTTTTTTTGTTAAGTCGTACTTGAAATCGGAAAGGTTTTTGTTAAGTCGTACGTAAAATTATTCGGTTTTTGTTAAGTCGTACCAGGAATAATTCGATTTTTCATCTTTTTATTTAAGGTACTCTTGTTATTGGTTTAAGAGCTCTGCTTCTTACAGGAACTTCCAGCTTTACTTCCGACATTAACGGAAGACCCACTCGTTGCTTTGCAACGAGCTTTGCTCTAGTTATTATTCTTTTTAATTTTTTTTCTGACTCCTTTTCGGCTTGATAACTCAAAAAGTTTACAACCGATTTTGATGAAATTATCAGAGGTTGTGTGCAACTATAATACCCCAATGTTTGTGAAGTTTCTTTGAAAACGTCACTACCGATTTTACGTTACGTCATTTTCAAAATTTTCAAAAAGTCATTTTGTCCGCGGCGTTTCTCAAAAACGCTTTAAGATAGAGGCTTGAAATTTTCAATGGTTATGATTTAATCGATTTACCTCTGTAATAAGGCTGGAAATGAAAATCTGTCACTTCCGGTCGAAACCGGAAGGGAATCAAATTTTTCGAAAAAATGAATTTTCTCATCAAATCAAAAATGAATATGTGTTTTATTGAGCTTATTAAGCTGAATCTAACACTGAAATCCGTTTTAAAATCGGACGATGCATTACAGAGATATCGGGGTTTAAAAATTGATTTTTCCGGAAATTTTGATTCCACGTTTTTGGTTAAGAAATTAGTATCAAGTTCTTGGTTGAATTAACTTGTACCTAAAAATTAATTGTTAAGTCGTACTGTAACACATTCGGATTTTTTTTTTTTGTCTTTCTTGAAATCGGAAAGGTTTTTGTTAAGTCGTACGTAAAATCATTCGGATTTTGTTAAGTCGTACCAGGAATAATTCGATTTTTTCAACTTTTTATTTTAGGTACTCTTGTTATTGGTTTAAGAGCTCTGCTTCTTACAGGAACTTCCAGCTTTACTTCCGACATTAACGGAAGACCCACTCGTTGCTTTGCAACGAGCTTTGCTCTAGTCTTTTTTTTTTTTCTTCCTAGACGCGAACTTTGAGGCTTCATATCGTGCTCATTTCTGAACGGTTTTTGCTCAAATTTTCAGGGCTAATGGACTTTACAAAACACTATCTTCATCAGTTCATAAAAGTTAGAATTCCCTTTCCGTTAACGAGTTATTCCCCTTTTAAAAATTTTTGGGGCCTTTGGTTTCCAGACAAAGGCTCCGAGACTATGATAGCAGGGAATGGGAATCCAACGAATTTGAATAAAAAAGACATTGAAGTTGTATACATCGGTTTTTGTTTTTTGATTACGTTCCTTTTTTAGGAAAAGGTAGGGGGTTAAAAAACAGGATTCGGAAGAGTGCGAAAATTTAGTCATATTTTCCTTTGTATCTTTTAAACAAAAAATAATTTGTTAAAACATGTAGAATAAAAGTTGTGCAGAATATCAAGGGCTCTCATTTGACACCAATAAAAAAGGGCTGGCCCCTTAAATTAAGGACCAATGGCCCCTAAAAGTGTTTGCTTAATAACTCAAAAACGGTTAGGATTTTGATATGGCTGTCGCTGGAAAAGTTGTTTGTTGGGATCTCATAAAGGTCGTTACAATGTTATTTTGTAAGTGATTTGTGTAGTATGAGTGTAACAAGCTTTACATGTTAACATGTACCCGTTTTCATTTGACAAGTTAACGAAAGTCTTTGCGCGTACAACTGGCATAAAGTTACTGCAGAAAGTATGCTGGTTTATACAAACGGCATTAATTCATAAGAATTTTTTTTTTTTTAGAATACGTGCTTTTTTTTTTAGGAGTTTAAGTCATTGTTGTTAAGTTTTTATAATGCACAATCCTTAAAAACGGGATTTGGAAAACAAATCATTGTTACCTTTTTTTTCTAGTAAACGAAGGGGAATTCGGGAATTATTTTCACTCAGCCATGTTTTGACGTGAACCTTCGAAAAAATAGTGTTGTGATACCTGCAAGTAATCTATTATTTTACGCTCGCAAAAATAAAATCTGAAAACACAAAAACATTTATTGTGGAACACATGTGGAAAGTTTTACTGAATTCTGTAGCTATATCAAAAAGTTATGAGCGATTATTAAAACCATGGTGCTCGCGGTGGCCTCTGATTTATGAAAATATGGTAAAAGTTATACTGTATGTAATTTCACGGCGTGTTAATTTTGAATGATTTTCTTGGTTCTAATTTGTGCAAATATGCATGTCTATTCACAAGACAATGCAAACTTGTTTATATCATGACGACCCGAGAATATATACATGTACAAGTTTAGCGAACCCTGCCTTTGGGGGAGGGGTTAAAAAACTGCCGTTATATTATTCAATTTTAAAGAACTGGCGTGCATTTTCATATAAATTAGCATTGTCAGGTTCTAATAAAACTAATACGGGTGTTGAATCATAGCTAAATTCATATTTTACTTTAGTATTGGCGTTTTATGGGCATAATTTTATAGATTCTGTATACCGTACAAGCGTCTAAATAACTCATTTTACACAAAATTTGTATTACATAAAAGCTTTTTTGGTTTACGACGATAAAACCAACACTCTGGATAAGCTGCTGTATAATTTTGGGGCAGTTTGGACGGTCCGATACACTATAATCGGGTCGCTGTTTGATGTTCTACGAAATTTCAGAGGAAATCTGGGCTAATTTTGTATGCGCCATTGACAGCAAAATAAGAGAGGTGCCGGCCACAAAGGCTCATTGTTGGTGATTTCTAATCTACACACATCGATAGAACGCCAAAAAACTCCACTTTATGACTTAAAACACATCATAACAATTTTCCTTCAGAATTCTGGTTGCACAACACTATTAATTTTTACTATATATTCTTACCAAAATTACGCAACTTTAGATACGGGTAGCAAGTTTAAAACAAACTTCTGGGTAAATTCCTCTTTACAACTTTTAAAACAATTGTTCCTAACCAATTTAGTAGCAGAAAACACACAGCCATCCACAAAGGCACGAGAGTTTGTTTACATCAAAGTTACACATGTGCTTGAAAATCATGTCCGAACCCTTTCACACCCCTGCCTAAACAACTGGCATCAAAAATTCAAGTGACCTCGTATTTTTACAACGGTGGGAAAATCAGGCATTTTACATGTTGTTTTTTATCTCATAAAAAAATACAGTCCCTGTCGCTGGCGGAAAACTCCTAAAAACGAAGGGGAATTCGGGAATTATTTTCACTCAGCCATGTTTTGACGTGAACCTTCGAAAAAATAGTGTTGTGATACCTGCAAGTAATCTATTATTTTACGCTCGCAAAAATAAAATCTGAAAACACAAAAACATTTATTGTGGAACACATGTGGAAAGTTTTACTGAATTCTGTAGCTATATCAAAAAGTTATGAGCGATTATTAAAACCATGGTGCTCGCGGTGGCCTCTGATTTATGAAAATATGGTAAAAGTTATACTGTATGTAATTTCACGGCGTGTTAATTTTGAATGATTTTCTTGGTTCTAATTTGTGCAAATATGCATGTCTATTCACAAGACAATGCAAACTTGTTTATATCATGACGACCCGAGAATATATACATGTACAAGTTTAGCGAACCCTGCCTTTGGGGGGAGGGGTTAAAAAACTGCCGTTATATTATTCAATTTCAAAGAACTGGCGTGCATTTTCATATAAATTAGCATTGTCAGGTTCTAATAAAACTAATACGGGTGTTGAATCATAGCTAAATTCATATTTTACTTTAGTATTGGCGTTTTATGGGCATAATTTTATAGATTCTGTATACCGTACAAGCGTCTAAATAACTCATTTTACACAAAATTTGTATTACATAAAAGCTTTTTTGGTTTACGACGATAAAACCAACACTCTGGATAAGCTGCTGTATAATTTTGGGGCAGTTTGGACGGTCCGATACACTATAATCGGGTCGCTGTTTGATGTTCTACGAAATTTCAGAGGAAATCTGGGCTAATTTTGTATGCGCCATTGACAGCAAAATAAGAGAGGTGCCGGCCACAAAGGCTCATTGTTGGTGATTTCTAATCTACACACATCGATAGAACGCCAAAAAACTCCACTTTATGACTTAAAACACATCATAACAATTTTCCTTCAGAATTCTGGTTGCACAACACTATTAATTTTTACTATATATTCTTACCAAAATTACGCAACTTTAGATACGGGTAGCAAGTTTAAAACAAACTTCTGGGTAAATTCCTCTTTACAACTTTTAAAACAATTGTTCCTAACCAATTTAGTAGCAGAAAACACACAGCCATCCACAAAGGCACGAGAGTTTGTTTACATCAAAGTTACACATGTGCTTGAAAATCATGTCCGAACCCTTTCACACCCCTGCCTAAACAACTGGCATCAAAAATTCAAGTGACCTCGTATTTTTACAACGGTGGGAAAATCAGGCATTTTACATGTTGTTTTTTATCTCATAAAAAAATACAGTCCCTGTCGCTGGCGGAAAACTCCTAAAAACGAAGGGGAATTCGGGAATTATTTTCACTCAGCCATGTTTTGACGTGAACCTTCGAAAAAATAGTGTTGTGATACCTGCAAGTAATCTATTATTTTACGCTCGCAAAAATAAAATCTGAAAACACAAAAACATTTATTGTGGAACACATGTGGAAAGTTTTACTGAATTCTGTAGCTATATCAAAAAGTTATGAGCGATTATTAAAACCATGGTGCTCGCGGTGGCCTCTGATTTATGAAAATATGGTAAAAGTTATACTGTATGTAATTTCACGGCGTGTTAATTTTGAATGATTTTCTTGGTTCTAATTTGTGCAAATATGCATGTCTATTCACAAGACAATGCAAACTTGTTTATATCATGACGACCCGAGAATATATACATGTACAAGTTTAGCGAACCCTGCCTTTGGGGGGAGGGGTTAAAAAACTGCCGTTATATTATTCAATTTCAAAGAACTGGCGTGCATTTTCATATAAATTAGCATTGTCAGGTTCTAATAAAACTAATACGGGTGTTGAATCATAGCTAAATTCATATTTTACTTTAGTATTGGCGTTTTATGGGCATAATTTTATAGATTCTGTATACCGTACAAGCGTCTAAATAACTCATTTTACACAAAATTTGTATTACATAAAAGCTTTTTTGGTTTACGACGATAAAACCAACACTCTGGATAAGCTGCTGTATAATTTTGGGGCAGTTTGGACGGTCCGATACACTATAATCGGGTCGCTGTTTGATGTTCTACGAAATTTCAGAGGAAATCTGGGCTAATTTTGTATGCGCCATTGACAGCAAAATAAGAGAGGTGCCGGCCACAAAGGCTCATTGTTGGTGATTTCTAATCTACACACATCGATAGAACGCCAAAAAACTCCACTTTATGACTTAAAACACATCATAACAATTTTCCTTCAGAATTCTGGTTGCACAACACTATTAATTTTTACTATATATTCTTACCAAAATTACGCAACTTTAGATACGGGTAGCAAGTTTAAAACAAACTTCTGGGTAAATTCCTCTTTACAACTTTTAAAACAATTGTTCCTAACCAATTTAGTAGCAGAAAACACACAGCCATCCACAAAGGCACGAGAGTTTGTTTACATCAAAGTTACACATGTGCTTGAAAATCATGTCCGAACCCTTTCACACCCCTGCCTAAACAACTGGCATCAAAAATTCAAGTGACCTCGTATTTTTACAACGGTGGGAAAATCAGGCATTTTACATGTTGTTTTTTATCTCATAAAAAAATACAGTCCCTGTCGCTGGCGGAAAACTCCTAAAAACGAAGGGGAATTCGGGAATTATTTTCACTCAGCCATGTTTTGACGTGAACCTTCGAAAAAATAGTGTTGTGATACCTGCAAGTAATCTATTATTTTACGCTCGCAAAAATAAAATCTGAAAACACAAAAACATTTATTGTGGAACACATGTGGAAAGTTTTACTGAATTCTGTAGCTATATCAAAAAGTTATGAGCGATTATTAAAACCATGGTGCTCGCGGTGGCCTCTGATTTATGAAAATATGGTAAAAGTTATACTGTATGTAATTTCACGGCGTGTTAATTTTGAATGATTTTCTTGGTTCTAATTTGTGCAAATATGCATGTCTATTCACAAGACAATGCAAACTTGTTTATATCATGACGACCCGAGAATATATACATGTACAAGTTTAGCGAACCCTGCCTTTGGGGGGAGGGGTTAAAAAACTGCCGTTATATTATTCAATTTTAAAGAACTGGCGTGCATTTTCATATAAATTAGCATTGTCAGGTTCTAATAAAACTAATACGGGTGTTGAATCATAGCTAAATTCATATTTTACTTTAGTATTGGCGTTTTATGGGCATAATTTTATAGATTCTGTATACCGTACAAGCGTCTAAATAACTCATTTTACACAAAATTTGTATTACATAAAAGCTTTTTTGGTTTACGACGATAAAACCAACACTCTGGATAAGCTGCTGTATAATTTTGGGGCAGTTTGGACGGTCCGATACACTATAATCGGGTCGCTGTTTGATGTTCTACGAAATTTCAGAGGAAATCTGGGCTAATTTTGTATGCGCCATTGACAGCAAAATAAGAGAGGTGCCGGCCACAAAGGCTCATTGTTGGTGATTTCTAATCTACACACATCGATAGAACGCCAAAAAACTCCACTTTATGACTTAAAACACATCATAACAATTTTCCTTCAGAATTCTGGTTGCACAACACTATTAATTTTTACTATATATTCTTACCAAAATTACGCAACTTTAGATACGGGTAGCAAGTTTAAAACAAACTTCTGGGTAAATTCCTCTTTACAACTTTTAAAACAATTGTTCCTAACCAATTTAGTAGCAGAAAACACACAGCCATCCACAAAGGCACGAGAGTTTGTTTACATCAAAGTTACACATGTGCTTGAAAATCATGTCCGAACCCTTTCACACCCCTGCCTAAACAACTGGCATCAAAAATTCAAGTGACCTCGTATTTTTACAACGGTGGGAAAATCAGGCATTTTACATGTTGTTTTTTATCTCATAAAAAAATACAGTCCCTGTCGCTGGCGGAAAACTCCTAAAAACGAAGGGGAATTCGGGAATTATTTTCACTCAGCCATGTTTTGACGTGAACCTTCGAAAAAATAGTGTTGTGATACCTGCAAGTAATCTATTATTTTACGCTCGCAAAAATAAAATCTGAAAACACAAAAACATTTATTGTGGAACACATGTGGAAAGTTTTACTGAATTCTGTAGCTATATCAAAAAGTTATGAGCGATTATTAAAACCATGGTGCTCGCGGTGGCCTCTGATTTATGAAAATATGGTAAAAGTTATACTGTATGTAATTTCACGGCGTGTTAATTTTGAATGATTTTCTTGGTTCTAATTTGTGCAAATATGCATGTCTATTCACAAGACAATGCAAACTTGTTTATATCATGACGACCCGAGAATATATACATGTACAAGTTTAGCGAACCCTGCCTTTGGGGGGAGGGGTTAAAAAACTGCCGTTATATTATTCAATTTTAAAGAACTGGCGTGCATTTTCATATAAATTAGCATTGTCAGGTTCTAATAAAACTAATACGGGTGTTGAATCATAGCTAAATTCATATTTTACTTTAGTATTGGCGTTTTATGGGCATAATTTTATAGATTCTGTATACCGTACAAGCGTCTAAATAACTCATTTTACACAAAATTTGTATTACATAAAAGCTTTTTTGGTTTACGACGATAAAACCAACACTCTGGATAAGCTGCTGTATAATTTTGGGGCAGTTTGGACGGTCCGATACACTATAATCGGGTCGCTGTTTGATGTTCTACGAAATTTCAGAGGAAATCTGGGCTAATTTTGTATGCGCCATTGACAGCAAAATAAGAGAGGTGCCGGCCACAAAGGCTCATTGTTGGTGATTTCTAATCTACACACATCGATAGAACGCCAAAAAACTCCACTTTATGACTTAAAACACATCATAACAATTTTCCTTCAGAATTCTGGTTGCACAACACTATTAATTTTTACTATATATTCTTACCAAAATTACGCAACTTTAGATACGGGTAGCAAGTTTAAAACAAACTTCTGGGTAAATTCCTCTTTACAACTTTTAAAACAATTGTTCCTAACCAATTTAGTAGCAGAAAACACACAGCCATCCACAAAGGCACGAGAGTTTGTTTACATCAAAGTTACACATGTGCTTGAAAATCATGTCCGAACCCTTTCACACCCCTGCCTAAACAACTGGCATCAAAAATTCAAGTGACCTCGTATTTTTACAACGGTGGGAAAATCAGGCATTTTACATGTTGTTTTTTATCTCATAAAAAAATACAGTCCCTGTCGCTGGCGGAAAACTCCTAAAAACGAAGGGGAATTCGGGAATTATTTTCACTCAGCCATGTTTTGACGTGAACCTTCGAAAAAATAGTGTTGTGATACCTGCAAGTAATCTATTATTTTACGCTCGCAAAAATAAAATCTGAAAACACAAAAACATTTATTGTGGAACACATGTGGAAAGTTTTACTGAATTCTGTAGCTATATCAAAAAGTTATGAGCGATTATTAAAACCATGGTGCTCGCGGTGGCCTCTGATTTATGAAAATATGGTAAAAGTTATACTGTATGTAATTTCACGGCGTGTTAATTTTGAATGATTTTCTTGGTTCTAATTTGTGCAAATATGCATGTCTATTCACAAGACAATGCAAACTTGTTTATATCATGACGACCCGAGAATATATACATGTACAAGTTTAGCGAACCCTGCCTTTGGGGGGAGGGGTTAAAAAACTGCCGTTATATTATTCAATTTTAAAGAACTGGCGTGCATTTTCATATAAATTAGCATTGTCAGGTTCTAATAAAACTAATACGGGTGTTGAATCATAGCTAAATTCATATTTTACTTTAGTATTGGCGTTTTATGGGCATAATTTTATAGATTCTGTATACCGTACAAGCGTCTAAATAACTCATTTTACACAAAATTTGTATTACATAAAAGCTTTTTTGGTTTACGACGATAAAACCAACACTCTGGATAAGCTGCTGTATAATTTTGGGGCAGTTTGGACGGTCCGATACACTATAATCGGGTCGCTGTTTGATGTTCTACGAAATTTCAGAGGAAATCTGGGCTAATTTTGTATGCGCCATTGACAGCAAAATAAGAGAGGTGCCGGCCACAAAGGCTCATTGTTGGTGATTTCTAATCTACACACATCGATAGAACGCCAAAAAACTCCACTTTATGACTTAAAACACATCATAACAATTTTCCTTCAGAATTCTGGTTGCACAACACTATTAATTTTTACTATATATTCTTACCAAAATTACGCAACTTTAGATACGGGTAGCAAGTTTAAAACAAACTTCTGGGTAAATTCCTCTTTACAACTTTTAAAACAATTGTTCCTAACCAATTTAGTAGCAGAAAACACACAGCCATCCACAAAGGCACGAGAGTTTGTTTACATCAAAGTTACACATGTGCTTGAAAATCATGTCCGAACCCTTTCACACCCCTGCCTAAACAACTGGCATCAAAAATTCAAGTGACCTCGTATTTTTACAACGGTGGGAAAATCAGGCATTTTACATGTTGTTTTTTATCTCATAAAAAAATACAGTCCCTGTCGCTGGCGGAAAACTCCTAAAAACGAAGGGGAATTCGGGAATTATTTTCACTCAGCCATGTTTTGACGTGAACCTTCGAAAAAATAGTGTTGTGATACCTGCAAGTAATCTATTATTTTACGCTCGCAAAAATAAAATCTGAAAACACAAAAACATTTATTGTGGAACACATGTGGAAAGTTTTACTGAATTCTGTAGCTATATCAAAAAGTTATGAGCGATTATTAAAACCATGGTGCTCGCGGTGGCCTCTGATTTATGAAAATATGGTAAAAGTTATACTGTATGTAATTTCACGGCGTGTTAATTTTGAATGATTTTCTTGGTTCTAATTTGTGCAAATATGCATGTCTATTCACAAGACAATGCAAACTTGTTTATATCATGACGACCCGAGAATATATACATGTACAAGTTTAGCGAACCCTGCCTTTGGGGGGAGGGGTTAAAAAACTGCCGTTATATTATTCAATTTTAAAGAACTGGCGTGCATTTTCATATAAATTAGCATTGTCAGGTTCTAATAAAACTAATACGGGTGTTGAATCATAGCTAAATTCATATTTTACTTTAGTATTGGCGTTTTATGGGCATAATTTTATAGATTCTGTATACCGTACAAGCGTCTAAATAACTCATTTTACACAAAATTTGTATTACATAAAAGCTTTTTTGGTTTACGACGATAAAACCAACACTCTGGATAAGCTGCTGTATAATTTTGGGGCAGTTTGGACGGTCCGATACACTATAATCGGGTCGCTGTTTGATGTTCTACGAAATTTCAGAGGAAATCTGGGCTAATTTTGTATGCGCCATTGACAGCAAAATAAGAGAGGTGCCGGCCACAAAGGCTCATTGTTGGTGATTTCTAATCTACACACATCGATAGAACGCCAAAAAACTCCACTTTATGACTTAAAACACATCATAACAATTTTCCTTCAGAAGGTTGCACAACACTATTAATTTTTACTATATATTCTTACCAAAATTACGCAACTTTAGATACGGGTAGCAAGTTTAAAACAAACTTCTGGGTAAATTCCTCTTTACAACTTTTAAAACAATTGTTCCTAACCAATTTAGTAGCAGAAAACACACAGCCATCCACAAAGGCACGAGAGTTTGTTTACATCAAAGTTACACATGTGCTTGAAAATCATGTCCGAACCCTTTCACACCCCTGCCTAAACAACTGGCATCAAAAATTCAAGTGACCTCGTATTTTTACAACGGTGGGAAAATCAGGCATTTTACATGTTGTTTTTTATCTCATAAAAAAATACAGTCCCTGTCGCTGGCGGAAAACTCCTAAAAACGAAGGGGAATTCGGGAATTATTTTCACTCAGCCATGTTTTGACGTGAACCTTCGAAAAAATAGTGTTGTGATACCTGCAAGTAATCTATTATTTTACGCTCGCAAAAATAAAATCTGAAAACACAAAAACATTTATTGTGGAACACATGTGGAAAGTTTTACTGAATTCTGTAGCTATATCAAAAAGTTATGAGCGATTATTAAAACCATGGTGCTCGCGGTGGCCTCTGATTTATGAAAATATGGTAAAAGTTATACTGTATGTAATTTCACGGCGTGTTAATTTTGAATGATTTTCTTGGTTCTAATTTGTGCAAATATGCATGTCTATTCACAAGACAATGCAAACTTGTTTATATCATGACGACCCGAGAATATATACATGTACAAGTTTAGCGAACCCTGCCTTTGGGGGGAGGGGTTAAAAAACTGCCGTTATATTATTCAATTTTAAAGAACTGGCGTGCATTTTCATATAAATTAGCATTGTCAGGTTCTAATAAAACTAATACGGGTGTTGAATCATAGCTAAATTCATATTTTACTTTAGTATTGGCGTTTTATGGGCATAATTTTATAGATTCTGTATACCGTACAAGCGTCTAAATAACTCATTTTACACAAAATTTGTATTACATAAAAGCTTTTTTGGTTTACGACGATAAAACCAACACTCTGGATAAGCTGCTGTATAATTTTGGGGCAGTTTGGACGGTCCGATACACTATAATCGGGTCGCTGTTTGATGTTCTACGAAATTTCAGAGGAAATCTGGGCTAATTTTGTATGCGCCATTGACAGCAAAATAAGAGAGGTGCCGGCCACAAAGGCTCATTGTTGGTGATTTCTAATCTACACACATCGATAGAACGCCAAAAAACTCCACTTTATGACTTAAAACACATCATAACAATTTTCCTTCAGAATTCTGGTTGCACAACACTATTAATTTTTACTATATATTCTTACCAAAATTACGCAACTTTAGATACGGGTAGCAAGTTTAAAACAAACTTCTGGGTAAATTCCTCTTTACAACTTTTAAAACAATTGTTCCTAACCAATTTAGTAGCAGAAAACACACAGCCATCCACAAAGGCACGAGAGTTTGTTTACATCAAAGTTACACATGTGCTTGAAAATCATGTCCGAACCCTTTCACACCCCTGCCTAAACAACTGGCATCAAAAATTCAAGTGACCTCGTATTTTTACAACGGTGGGAAAATCAGGCATTTTACATGTTGTTTTTTATCTCATAAAAAAATACAGTCCCTGTCGCTGGCGGAAAACTCCTAAAAACGAAGGGGAATTCGGGAATTATTTTCACTCAGCCATGTTTTGACGTGAACCTTCGAAAAAATAGTGTTGTGATACCTGCAAGTAATCTATTATTTTACGCTCGCAAAAATAAAATCTGAAAACACAAAAACATTTATTGTGGAACACATGTGGAAAGTTTTACTGAATTCTGTAGCTATATCAAAAAGTTATGAGCGATTATTAAAACCATGGTGCTCGCGGTGGCCTCTGATTTATGAAAATATGGTAAAAGTTATACTGTATGTAATTTCACGGCGTGTTAATTTTGAATGATTTTCTTGGTTCTAATTTGTGCAAATATGCATGTCTATTCACAAGACAATGCAAACTTGTTTATATCATGACGACCCGAGAATATATACATGTACAAGTTTAGCGAACCCTGCCTTTGGGGGGAGGGGTTAAAAAACTGCCGTTATATTATTCAATTTTAAAGAACTGGCGTGCATTTTCATATAAATTAGCATTGTCAGGTTCTAATAAAACTAATACGGGTGTTGAATCATAGCTAAATTCATATTTTACTTTAGTATTGGCGTTTTATGGGCATAATTTTATAGATTCTGTATACCGTACAAGCGTCTAAATAACTCATTTTACACAAAATTTGTATTACATAAAAGCTTTTTTGGTTTACGACGATAAAACCAACACTCTGGATAAGCTGCTGTATAATTTTGGGGCAGTTTGGACGGTCCGATACACTATAATCGGGTCGCTGTTTGATGTTCTACGAAATTTCAGAGGAAATCTGGGCTAATTTTGTATGCGCCATTGACAGCAAAATAAGAGAGGTGCCGGCCACAAAGGCTCATTGTTGGTGATTTCTAATCTACACACATCGATAGAACGCCAAAAAACTCCACTTTATGACTTAAAACACATCATAACAATTTTCCTTCAGAATTCTGGTTGCACAACACTATTAATTTTTACTATATATTCTTACCAAAATTACGCAACTTTAGATACGGGTAGCAAGTTTAAAACAAACTTCTGGGTAAATTCCTCTTTACAACTTTTAAAACAATTGTTCCTAACCAATTTAGTAGCAGAAAACACACAGCCATCCACAAAGGCACGAGAGTTTGTTTACATCAAAGTTACACATGTGCTTGAAAATCATGTCCGAACCCTTTCACACCCCTGCCTAAACAACTGGCATCAAAAATTCAAGTGACCTCGTATTTTTACAACGGTGGGAAAATCAGGCATTTTACATGTTGTTTTTTATCTCATAAAAAAATACAGTCCCTGTCGCTGGCGGAAAACTCCTAAAAACGAAGGGGAATTCGGGAATTATTTTCACTCAGCCATGTTTTGACGTGAACCTTCGAAAAAATAGTGTTGTGATACCTGCAAGTAATCTATTATTTTACGCTCGCAAAAATAAAATCTGAAAACACAAAAACATTTATTGTGGAACACATGTGGAAAGTTTTACTGAATTCTGTAGCTATATCAAAAAGTTATGAGCGATTATTAAAACCATGGTGCTCGCGGTGGCCTCTGATTTATGAAAATATGGTAAAAGTTATACTGTATGTAATTTCACGGCGTGTTAATTTTGAATGATTTTCTTGGTTCTAATTTGTGCAAATATGCATGTCTATTCACAAGACAATGCAAACTTGTTTATATCATGACGACCCGAGAATATATACATGTACAAGTTTAGCGAACCCTGCCTTTGGGGGGAGGGGTTAAAAAACTGCCGTTATATTATTCAATTTTAAAGAACTGGCGTGCATTTTCATATAAATTAGCATTGTCAGGTTCTAATAAAACTAATACGGGTGTTGAATCATAGCTAAATTCATATTTTACTTTAGTATTGGCGTTTTATGGGCATAATTTTATAGATTCTGTATACCGTACAAGCGTCTAAATAACTCATTTTACACAAAATTTGTATTACATAAAAGCTTTTTTG
This sequence comes from Magallana angulata, assembly GCF_025612915.1. Taxonomy (NCBI): domain Eukaryota; kingdom Metazoa; phylum Mollusca; class Bivalvia; order Ostreida; family Ostreidae; genus Magallana; species Magallana angulata. The sequence goes on from NW_026441651.1 coordinate 24,321, forward strand.
GTTTACGACGATAAAACCAACACTCTGGATAAGCTGCTGTATAATTTTGGGGCAGTTTGGACGGTCCGATACACTATAATCGGGTCGCTGTTTGATGTTCTACGAAATTTCAGAGGAAATCTGGGCTAATTTTGTATGCGCCATTGACAGCAAAATAAGAGAGGTGCCGGCCACAAAGGCTCATTGTTGGTGATTTCTAATCTACACACATCGATAGAACGCCAAAAAACTCCACTTTATGACTTAAAACACATCATAACAATTTTCCTTCAGAATTCTGGTTGCACAACACTATTAATTTTTACTATATATTCTTACCAAAATTACGCAACTTTAGATACGGGTAGCAAGTTTAAAACAAACTTCTGGGTAAATTCCTCTTTACAACTTTTAAAACAATTGTTCCTAACCAATTTAGTAGCAGAAAACACACAGCCATCCACAAAGGCACGAGAGTTTGTTTACATCAAAGTTACACATGTGCTTGAAAATCATGTCCGAACCCTTTCACACCCCTGCCTAAACAACTGGCATCAAAAATTCAAGTGACCTCGTATTTTTACAACGGTGGGAAAATCAGGCATTTTACATGTTGTTTTTTATCTCATAAAAAAATACAGTCCCTGTCGCTGGCGGAAAACTCCTAAAAACGAAGGGGAATTCGGGAATTATTTTCACTCAGCCATGTTTTGACGTGAACCTTCGAAAAAATAGTGTTGTGATACCTGCAAGTAATCTATTATTTTACGCTCGCAAAAATAAAATCTGAAAACACAAAAACATTTATTGTGGAACACATGTGGAAAGTTTTACTGAATTCTGTAGCTATATCAAAAAGTTATGAGCGATTATTAAAACCATGGTGCTCGCGGTGGCCTCTGATTTATGAAAATATGGTAAAAGTTATACTGTATGTAATTTCACGGCGTGTTAATTTTGAATGATTTTCTTGGTTCTAATTTGTGCAAATATGCATGTCTATTCACAAGACAATGCAAACTTGTTTATATCATGACGACCCGAGAATATATACATGTACAAGTTTAGCGAACCCTGCCTTTGGGGGGAGGGGTTAAAAAACTGCCGTTATATTATTCAATTTTAAAGAACTGGCGTGCATTTTCATATAAATTAGCATTGTCAGGTTCTAATAAAACTAATACGGGTGTTGAATCATAGCTAAATTCATATTTTACTTTAGTATTGGCGTTTTATGGGCATAATTTTATAGATTCTGTATACCGTACAAGCGTCTAAATAACTCATTTTACACAAAATTTGTATTACATAAAAGCTTTTTTGGTTTACGACGATAAAACCAACACTCTGGATAAGCTGCTGTATAATTTTGGGGCAGTTTGGACGGTCCGATACACTATAATCGGGTCGCTGTTTGATGTTCTACGAAATTTCAGAGGAAATCTGGGCTAATTTTGTATGCGCCATTGACAGCAAAATAAGAGAGGTGCCGGCCACAAAGGCTCATTGTTGGTGATTTCTAATCTACACACATCGATAGAACGCCAAAAAACTCCACTTTATGACTTAAAACACATCATAACAATTTTCCTTCAGAATTCTGGTTGCACAACACTATTAATTTTTACTATATATTCTTACCAAAATTACGCAACTTTAGATACGGGTAGCAAGTTTAAAACAAACTTCTGGGTAAATTCCTCTTTACAACTTTTAAAACAATTGTTCCTAACCAATTTAGTAGCAGAAAACACACAGCCATCCACAAAGGCACGAGAGTTTGTTTACATCAAAGTTACACATGTGCTTGAAAATCATGTCCGAACCCTTTCACACCCCTGCCTAAACAACTGGCATCAAAAATTCAAGTGACCTCGTATTTTTACAACGGTGGGAAAATCAGGCATTTTACATGTTGTTTTTTATCTCATAAAAAAATACAGTCCCTGTCGCTGGCGGAAAACTCCTAAAAACGAAGGGGAATTCGGGAATTATTTTCACTCAGCCATGTTTTGACGTGAACCTTCGAAAAAATAGTGTTGTGATACCTGCAAGTAATCTATTATTTTACGCTCGCAAAAATAAAATCTGAAAACACAAAAACATTTATTGTGGAACACATGTGGAAAGTTTTACTGAATTCTGTAGCTATATCAAAAAGTTATGAGCGATTATTAAAACCATGGTGCTCGCGGTGGCCTCTGATTTATGAAAATATGGTAAAAGTTATACTGTATGTAATTTCACGGCGTGTTAATTTTGAATGATTTTCTTGGTTCTAATTTGTGCAAATATGCATGTCTATTCACAAGACAATGCAAACTTGTTTATATCATGACGACCCGAGAATATATACATGTACAAGTTTAGCGAACCCTGCCTTTGGGGGGAGGGGTTAAAAAACTGCCGTTATATTATTCAATTTCAAAGAACTGGCGTGCATTTTCATATAAATTAGCATTGTCAGGTTCTAATAAAACTAATACGGGTGTTGAATCATAGCTAAATTCATATTTTACTTTAGTATTGGCGTTTTATGGGCATAATTTTATAGATTCTGTATACCGTACAAGCGTCTAAATAACTCATTTTACACAAAATTTGTATTACATAAAAGCTTTTTTGGTTTACGACGATAAAACCAACACTCTGGATAAGCTGCTGTATAATTTTGGGGCAGTTTGGACGGTCCGATACACTATAATCGGGTCGCTGTTTGATGTTCTACGAAATTTCAGAGGAAATCTGGGCTAATTTTGTATGCGCCATTGACAGCAAAATAAGAGAGGTGCCGGCCACAAAGGCTCATTGTTGGTGATTTCTAATCTACACACATCGATAGAACGCCAAAAAACTCCACTTTATGACTTAAAACACATCATAACAATTTTCCTTCAGAATTCTGGTTGCACAACACTATTAATTTTTACTATATATTCTTACCAAAATTACGCAACTTTAGATACGGGTAGCAAGTTTAAAACAAACTTCTGGGTAAATTCCTCTTTACAACTTTTAAAACAATTGTTCCTAACCAATTTAGTAGCAGAAAACACACAGCCATCCACAAAGGCACGAGAGTTTGTTTACATCAAAGTTACACATGTGCTTGAAAATCATGTCCGAACCCTTTCACACCCCTGCCTAAACAACTGGCATCAAAAATTCAAGTGACCTCGTATTTTTACAACGGTGGGAAAATCAGGCATTTTACATGTTGTTTTTTATCTCATAAAAAAATACAGTCCCTGTCGCTGGCGGAAAACTCCTAAAAACGAAGGGGAATTCGGGAATTATTTTCACTCAGCCATGTTTTGACGTGAACCTTCGAAAAAATAGTGTTGTGATACCTGCAAGTAATCTATTATTTTACGCTCGCAAAAATAAAATCTGAAAACACAAAAACATTTATTGTGGAACACATGTGGAAAGTTTTACTGAATTCTGTAGCTATATCAAAAAGTTATGAGCGATTATTAAAACCATGGTGCTCGCGGTGGCCTCTGATTTATGAAAATATGGTAAAAGTTATACTGTATGTAATTTCACGGCGTGTTAATTTTGAATGATTTTCTTGGTTCTAATTTGTGCAAATATGCATGTCTATTCACAAGACAATGCAAACTTGTTTATATCATGACGACCCGAGAATATATACATGTACAAGTTTAGCGAACCCTGCCTTTGGGGGGAGGGGTTAAAAAACTGCCGTTATATTATTCAATTTTAAAGAACTGGCGTGCATTTTCATATAAATTAGCATTGTCAGGTTCTAATAAAACTAATACGGGTGTTGAATCATAGCTAAATTCATATTTTACTTTAGTATTGGCGTTTTATGGGCATAATTTTATAGATTCTGTATACCGTACAAGCGTCTAAATAACTCATTTTACACAAAATTTGTATTACATAAAAGCTTTTTTGGTTTACGACGATAAAACCAACACTCTGGATAAGCTGCTGTATAATTTTGGGGCAGTTTGGACGGTCCGATACACTATAATCGGGTCGCTGTTTGATGTTCTACGAAATTTCAGAGGAAATCTGGGCTAATTTTGTATGCGCCATTGACAGCAAAATAAGAGAGGTGCCGGCCACAAAGGCTCATTGTTGGTGATTTCTAATCTACACACATCGATAGAACGCCAAAAAACTCCACTTTATGACTTAAAACACATCATAACAATTTTCCTTCAGAATTCTGGTTGCACAACACTATTAATTTTTACTATATATTCTTACCAAAATTACGCAACTTTAGATACGGGTAGCAAGTTTAAAACAAACTTCTGGGTAAATTCCTCTTTACAACTTTTAAAACAATTGTTCCTAACCAATTTAGTAGCAGAAAACACACAGCCATCCACAAAGGCACGAGAGTTTGTTTACATCAAAGTTACACATGTGCTTGAAAATCATGTCCGAACCCTTTCACACCCCTGCCTAAACAACTGGCATCAAAAATTCAAGTGACCTCGTATTTTTACAACGGTGGGAAAATCAGGCATTTTACATGTTGTTTTTTATCTCATAAAAAAATACAGTCCCTGTCGCTGGCGGAAAACTCCTAAAAACGAAGGGGAATTCGGGAATTATTTTCACTCAGCCATGTTTTGACGTGAACCTTCGAAAAAATAGTGTTGTGATACCTGCAAGTAATCTATTATTTTACGCTCGCAAAAATAAAATCTGAAAACACAAAAACATTTATTGTGGAACACATGTGGAAAGTTTTACTGAATTCTGTAGCTATATCAAAAAGTTATGAGCGATTATTAAAACCATGGTGCTCGCGGTGGCCTCTGATTTATGAAAATATGGTAAAAGTTATACTGTATGTAATTTCACGGCGTGTTAATTTTGAATGATTTTCTTGGTTCTAATTTGTGCAAATATGCATGTCTATTCACAAGACAATGCAAACTTGTTTATATCATGACGACCCGAGAATATATACATGTACAAGTTTAGCGAACCCTGCCTTTGGGGGGAGGGGTTAAAAAACTGCCGTTATATTATTCAATTTTAAAGAACTGGCGTGCATTTTCATATAAATTAGCATTGTCAGGTTCTAATAAAACTAATACGGGTGTTGAATCATAGCTAAATTCATATTTTACTTTAGTATTGGCGTTTTATGGGCATAATTTTATAGATTCTGTATACCGTACAAGCGTCTAAATAACTCATTTTACACAAAATTTGTATTACATAAAAGCTTTTTTGGTTTACGACGATAAAACCAACACTCTGGATAAGCTGCTGTATAATTTTGGGGCAGTTTGGACGGTCCGATACACTATAATCGGGTCGCTGTTTGATGTTCTACGAAATTTCAGAGGAAATCTGGGCTAATTTTGTATGCGCCATTGACAGCAAAATAAGAGAGGTGCGGCCACAAAGGCTCATTGTTGGTGATTTCTAATCTACACACATCGATAGAACGCCAAAAAAACTCCACTTTATGACTTAAAACACATCATAACAATTTTCCTTCAGAATTCTGGTTGCACAACACTATTAATTTTTACTATATATTCTTACCAAAATTACGCAACTTTAGATACGGGTAGCAAGTTTAAAACAAACTTCTGGGTAAATTCCTCTTTACAACTTTTAAAACAATTGTTCCTAACCAATTTAGTAGCAGAAAACACACAGCCATCCACAAAGGCACGAGAGTTTGTTTACATCAAAGTTACACATGTGCTTGAAAATCATGTCCGAACCCTTTCACACCCCTGCCTAAACAACTGGCATCAAAAATTCAAGTGACCTCGTATTTTTACAACGGTGGAAAATCAGGCATTTTACATGTTGTTTTTTATCTCATAAAAAAATACAGTCCCTGTCGCTGGCGGAAAACTCCTAAAAACGAAGGGGAATTCGGGAATTATTTTCACTCAGCCATGTTTTGACGTGAACCTTCGAAAAAATAGTGTTGTGATACCTGCAAGTAATCTATTATTTTACGCTCGCAAAAATAAAATCTGAAAACACAAAAACATTTATTGTGGAACACATGTGGAAAGTTTTACTGAATTCTGTAGCTATATCAAAAAGTTATGAGCGATTATTAAAACCATGGTGCTCGCGGTGGCCTCTGATTTATGAAAATATGGTAAAAGTTATACTGTATGTAATTTCACGGCGTGTTAATTTTGAATGATTTTCTTGGTTCTAATTTGTGCAAATATGCATGTCTATTCACAAGACAATGCAAACTTGTTTATATCATGACGACCCGAGAATATATACATGTACAAGTTTAGCGAACCCTGCCTTTGGGGGGAGGGGTTAAAAAACTGCCGTTATATTATTCAATTTCAAAGAACTGGCGTGCATTTATTTTCATATAAATTAGCATTGTCAGGTTCTAATAAAACTAATACGGGTGTTGAATCATAGCTAAATTCATATTTTACTTTAGTATTGGCGTTTTATGGGCATAATTTTTATAGATTCTGTATACCGTACAAGCGTCTAAATAACTCATTTTACACAAAATTTGTATTACATAAAAGCTTTTTTGGTTTACGACGATAAAACCAACACTCTGGATAAGCTGCTGTATAATTTTGGGGCAGTTTGACGGTCCGATACACTATAATCGGGTCGCTGTTTGATGTTCTCTACGAAATTTCAGAGGAAATCTGGGCTAATTTTGTATGCGCCCATTGACAGCAAAATAAGAGAGGTGCCGGCCACAAAGGCTCATTGTTGGTGATTTCTAATCTACACACATCGATAGAACGCCAAAAAACTCCACTTTATGACTTAAAACACATCATAACAATTTTCCTTCAGAATTCTGGTTGCACAACCACTATTAATTTTTACTATATATTCTTACCAAAATTACGCAACTTTAGATACGGGTAGCAAGTTTAAAAACAAACTTCTGGGTAAATTCCTCTTTACAACTTTTAAAACAATTGTTCCTAACCAATTTAGTAGCAGAAAACACACAGCCATCCACAAAGGCACGAGAGTTTGTTTACATCAAAGTTACACATGTGCTTGAAAATCATGTCCGAACCCTTTCACACCCCTGCCTAAACAACTGGCATCAAAAATTCAAGTGACCTCGTATTTTTACAACGGTGGGGAAAATCAGGCATTTTACATGTTGTTTTTTATCTCATAAAAAAATACAGTCCCTGTCGCTGGCGGAAAACTCCTAAAAACGAAGGGGAATTCGGGAATTATTTTCACTCAGCCCATGTTTTGACGTGAACCTTCGAAAAAATAGTGTTGTGATACCTGCAAGTAATCTATTATTTTACGCTCGCAAAAAATAAAATCTGAAAACACAAAAACATTTATTGTGGAACACATGTGGAAAGTTTTACTGAATTCTGTAGCTATATCAAAAAGTTATGAGCGATTATTAAAACCATGGTGCTCGCGGTGGCCTCTGATTTATGAAAATATGGTAAAAGTTATACTGTATGTAATTTCACGGCGTGTTTAATTTTGAATGATTTTCTTGTTCTAATTTGTGCAAATATGCATGTCTATTCACAAGACAATGCAAACTTGTTTATATCATGACGACCCCGAGAATATATACATGTACAAGTTTAGCGAACCCTGCCTTTGGGGGGAGGGGTTAAAAAACTGCCGTTATATTATTCAATTTTAAAGAACTGGCGTGCATTTTTCATATAAATTAGCATTGTCAGGTTCTAATAAAACTAATACGGGTGTTGAATCATAGCTAAATTCATATTTTACTTTAGTATTGGCGTTTTATGGGCATAATTTTATAGATTCTGTATACCGTACAAGCGTCTAAATAACTCATTTTACACAAAATTTGTATTACATAAAAGCTTTTTTGGTTTACGACGATAAAACCAACACTCTGGATAAGCTGCTGTATAATTTTGGGGGCAGTTTGGACGGTCCGATACACTATAATCGGGTCGCTGTTTGATGTTCTACGAAATTTCAGAGGAAATCTGGGCTAATTTTGTATGCGCCATTGACAGCAAAATAAGAGAGGTGCCGGCCACAAAGGCTCATTGTTGGTGATTTCTAATCTACACACATCGATAGAACGCCAAAAAACTCCACTTTATGACTTAAAACACATCATAACAATTTTTCCTTCAGAATTCTGGTTGCACAACACTATTAATTTTTACTATATATTCTTACCAAAATTACGCAACTTTGATACGTTTAAAACAAACTTCTGGGTAAATTCCTCTTTACAACTTTTAAAACAATTGTTCCTAACCAATTTAGTAGCAGAAAACACACAGCCATCCACAAAGGCACGAGAGTTTGTTTACATCAAAGTTACACATGTGCTTGAAAATCATGTCCGAACCCTTTCACACCCCTGCCTAAACAACTGGCATCAAAAATTCAAGTGACCTCGTATTTTTACAACGGTGGGAAAATCAGGCATTTTACATGTTGTTTTTTATCTCATAAAAAAATACAGTCCCTGTCGCTGGCGGAAAACTCCTAAAAACGAAGGGGAATTCGGGAATTATTTTCACTCAGCCATGTTTTGACGTGAACCTTCGAAAAAATAGTGTTGTGATACCTGCAAGTAATCTATTATTTTACGCTCGCAAAAATAAAATCTGAAAACACAAAAACATTTATTGTGGAACACATGTGGAAAGTTTTACTGAATTCTGTAGCTATATCAAAAAGTTATGAGCGATTATTAAAACCATGGTGCTCGCGGTGGCCTCTGATTTATGAAAATATGGTAAAAGTTATACTGTATGTAATTTCACGGCGTGTTAATTTTGAATGATTTTCTTGGTTCTAATTTGTGCAAATATGCATGTCTATTCACAAGACAATGCAAACTTGTTTATATCATGACGACCCGAGAATATATACATGTACAAGTTTAGCGAACCCTGCCTTTGGGGGGAGGGGTTAAAAAACTGCCGTTATATTATTCAATTTTAAAGAACTGGCGTGCATTTTCATATAAATTAGCATTGTCAGGTTCTAATAAAACTAATACGGGTGTTGAATCATAGCTAAATTCATATTTTACTTTAGTATTGGCGTTTTATGGGCATAATTTTATAGATTCTGTATACCGTACAAGCGTCTAAATAACTCATTTTACACAAAATTTGTATTACATAAAAGCTTTTTTGGTTTACGACGATAAAACCAACACTCTGGATAAGCTGCTGTATAATTTTGGGGCAGTTTGGACGGTCCGATACACTATAATCGGGTCGCTGTTTGATGTTCTACGAAATTTCAGAGGAAATCTGGGCTAATTTTGTATGCGCCATTGACAGCAAAATAAGAGAGGTGCCGGCCACAAAGGCTCATTGTTGGTGATTTCTAATCTACACACATCGATAGAACGCCAAAAAACTCCACTTTATGACTTAAAACACATCATAACAATTTTCCTTCAGAATTCTGGTTGCACAACACTATTAATTTTTACTATATATTCTTACCAAAATTACGCAACTTTAGATACGGGTAGCAAGTTTAAAACAAACTTCTGGGTAAATTCCTCTTTACAACTTTTAAAACAATTGTTCCTAACCAATTTAGTAGCAGAAAACACACAGCCATCCACAAAGGCACGAGAGTTTGTTTACATCAAAGTTACACATGTGCTTGAAAATCATGTCCGAACCCTTTCACACCCCTGCCTAAACAACTGGCATCAAAAATTCAAGTGACCTCGTATTTTTACAACGGTGGGAAAATCAGGCATTTTACATGTTGTTTTTTATCTCATAAAAAAATACAGTCCCTGTCGCTGGCGGAAAACTCCTAAAAACGAAGGGGAATTCGGGAATTATTTTCACTCAGCCATGTTTTGACGTGAACCTTCGAAAAAATAGTGTTGTGATACCTGCAAGTAATCTATTATTTTACGCTCGCAAAAATAAAATCTGAAAACACAAAAACATTTATTGTGGAACACATGTGGAAAGTTTTACTGAATTCTGTAGCTATATCAAAAAGTTATGAGCGATTATTAAAACCATGGTGCTCGCGGTGGCCTCTGATTTATGAAAATATGGTAAAAGTTATACTGTATGTAATTTCACGGCGTGTTAATTTTGAATGATTTTCTTGGTTCTAATTTGTGCAAATATGCATGTCTATTCACAAGACAATGCAAACTTGTTTATATCATGACGACCCGAGAATATATACATGTACAAGTTTAGCGAACCCTGCCTTTGGGGGGAGGGGTTAAAAAACTGCCGTTATATTATTCAATTTTAAAGAACTGGCGTGCATTTTCATATAAATTAGCATTGTCAGGTTCTAATAAAACTAATACGGGTGTTGAATCATAGCTAAATTCATATTTTACTTTAGTATTGGCGTTTTATGGGCATAATTTTATAGATTCTGTATACCGTACAAGCGTCTAAATAACTCATTTTACACAAAATTTGTATTACATAAAAGCTTTTTTGGTTTACGACGATAAAACCAACACTCTGGATAAGCTGCTGTATAATTTTGGGGCAGTTTGGACGGTCCGATACACTATAATCGGGTCGCTGTTTGATGTTCTACGAAATTTCAGAGGAAATCTGGGCTAATTTTGTATGCGCCGATTGACAGCAAAATAAGAGAGGTGCCGGCCACAAAGGCTCATTGTTGGTGATTTCTAATCTACACACATCGATAGAACGCCAAAAAACTCCACTTTATGACTTAAAACACATCATAACAATTTTCCTTCAGAATTCTGGTTGCACAACACTATTAATTTTTACTATATATTCTTACCAAAATTACGCAACTTTAGATACGGGTAGCAAGTTTAAAACAAACTTCTGGGTAAATTCCTCTTTACAACTTTTAAAACAATTGTTCCTAACCAATTTAGTAGCAGAAAACACACAGCCATCCACAAAGGCACGAGAGTTTGTTTACATCAAAGTTACACATGTGCTTGAAAATCATGTCCGAACCCTTTCACACCCCTGCCTAAACAACTGGCATCAAAATTCAAGTGACCTCGTATTTTTACAACGGTGGGAAAATCAGGCATTTTACATGTTGTTTTTTATCTCATAAAAAAATACAGTCCCTGTCGCTGGCGGAAAACTCCTAAAAACGAAGGGGAATTCGGGAATTATTTTCACTCAGCCATGTTTTGACGTGAACCTTCGAAAAAATAGTGTTGTGATACCTGCAAGTAATCTATTATTTTACGCTCGCAAAAATAAAATCTGAAAACACAAAAACATTTATTGTGGAACACATGTGGAAAGTTTTACTGAATTCTGTAGCTATATCAAAAAGTTATGAGCGATTATTAAAACCATGGTGCTCGCGGTGGCCTCTGATTTATGAAAATATGGTAAAAGTTATACTGTATGTAATTTCACGGCGTGTTAATTTTGAATGATTTTCTTGGTTCTAATTTGTGCAAATATGCATGTCTATTCACAAGACAATGCAAACTTGTTTATATCATGACGACCCGAGAATATATACATGTACAAGTTTAGCGAACCCTGCCTTTGGGGGGAGGGGTTAAAAAACTGCCGTTATATTATTCAATTTTAAAGAACTGGCGTGCATTTTCATATAAATTAGCATTGTCAGGTTCTAATAAAACTAATACGGGTGTTGAATCATAGCTAAATTCATATTTTACTTTAGTATTGGCGTTTTTATGGGCATAATTTTATAGATTCTGTATACCGTACAAGCGTCTAAATAACTCATTTTACACAAAATTTGTATTACATAAAAGCTTTTTTGGTTTACGACGATAAAACCAACACTCTGGATAAGCTGCTGTATAATTTTGGGGCAGTTTGGACGGTCCGATACACTATAATCGGGTCGCTGTTTGATGTTCTACGAAATTTCAGAGGAAATCTGGGCTAATTTTGTATGCGCCATTGACAGCAAAATAAGAGAGGTGCCGGCCACAAAGGCTCATTGTTGGTGATTTCTAATCTACACACATCGATAGAACGCCAAAAAACTCCACTTTATGACTTAAAACACATCATAACAATTTTCCTTCAGAATTCTGGTTGCACAACACTATTAATTTTTACTATATATTCTTACCAAAATTACGCAACTTTAGATACGGGTAGCAAGTTTAAAACAAACTTCTGGGTAAATTCCTCTTTACAACTTTTAAAACAATTGTTCCTAACCAATTTAGTAGCAGAAAACACACAGCCATCCACAAAGGCACGAGAGTTTGTTTACATCAAAGTTACACATGTGCTTGAAAATCATGTCCGAACCCTTTCACACCCCTGCCTAAACAACTGGCATCAAAAATTCAAGTGACCTCGTATTTTTTACAACGGTGGGAAAATCAGGCATTTTACATGTTGTTTTTTATCTCATAAAAAAATACAGTCCCTGTCGCTGGCGGAAAACTCCTAAAAACGAAGGGGAATTCGGGAATTATTTTCACTCAGCCATGTTTTGACGTGAACCTTCGAAAAAATAGTGTTGTGATACCTGCAAGTAATCTATTATTTTACGCTCGCAAAAATAAAATCTGAAAACACAAAAACATTTATTGTGGAACACATGTGGAAAGTTTTACTGAATTCTGTAGCTATATCAAAAAGTTATGAGCGATTATTAAAACCATGGTGCTCGCGGTGGCCTCTGATTTATGAAAATATGGTAAAAGTTATACTGTATGTAATTTCACGGCGTGTTAATTTTGAATGATTTTCTTGGTTCTAATTTGTGCAAATATGCATGTCTATTCACAAGACAATGCAAACTTGTTTATATCATGACGACCCGAGAATATATACATGTACAAGTTTAGCGAACCCTGCCTTTGGGGGGAGGGGTTAAAAACTGCCGTTATATTATTCAATTTTTAAAGAACTGGCGTGCATTTTCATATAAATTAGCATTGTCAGGTTCTAATAAAAACTAATACGGGTGTTGAATCATAGCTAAATTCATATTTTACTTTAGTATTGGCGTTTTATGGGCATAATTTTATAGATTCTGTATACCGTACAAGCGTCTAAATAACTCATTTTACACAAAATTTGTATTACATAAAAGCTTTTTTGGTTTACGACGATAAAACCAACACTCTGGATAAGCTGCTGTATAATTTTGGGGCAGTTTGGACGGTCCGATACACTATAATCGGGTCGCTGTTTGATGTTCTACGAAATTTCAGAGGAAATCTGGGCTAATTTTTGTATGCGCCATTGACAGCAAAATAAGAGAGGTGCCGGCCACAAAGGCTCATTGTTGGTGATTTCTAATCTACACACATCGATAGAACGCCAAAAAACTCCACTTTATGACTTAAAACACATCATAACAATTTTCCTTCAGAATTCTGCTTGCACAACACTATTAATTTTTACTATATATTCTTACCAAAATTACGCAACTTTAGATACGGGTAGCAAGTTTAAAAACAAACTTCTGGGTAAATTCCTCTTTACAACTTTTAAACAATTGTTCCTAACCAATTTAGTAGCAGAAAACACACAGCCATCCACAAAGGCACGAGAGTTTGTTTACATCAAAGTTACACATGTGCTTGAAAATCATGTCCGAACCCTTTCACACCCCTGCCTAAACAACTGGCATCAAAAATTCAAGTGACCTCGTATTTTTTACAACGGTGGGAAAATCAGGCATTTTACATGTTGTTTTTTATCTCATAAAAAATACAGTCCCTGTCGCTGGCGGAAAACTCCTAAAAACGAAGGGGAATTCGGGAATTATTTTCACTCAGCCATGTTTTGACGTGAACCTTCGAAAAAATAGTGTTGTGATACCTGCAAGTAATCTATTATTTTACGCTCGCAAAAATAAAATCTGAAAACACAAAAACATTTATTGTGGAACACATGTGGAAAGTTTTACTGAATTCTGTAGCTATATCAAAAAGTTATGAGCGATTATTAAAACCATGGTGCTCGCGGTGGCCTCTGATTTATGAAAATATGGTAAAAGTTATACTGTATGTAATTTCACGGCGTGTTAATTTTGAATGATTTTCTTGGTTCTAATTTGTGCAAATATGCATGTCTATTCACAAGACAATGCAAACTTGTTTATATCATGACGACCCGAGAATATATACATGTACAAGTTTAGCGAACCCTGCCTTTGGGGGGAGGGGTTAAAAAACTGCCGTTATATTATTCAATTTTAAAGAACTGGCGTGCATTTTCATATAAATTAGCATAGGTTCTAATAAAACTAATACGGGTGTTGAATCATAGCTAAATTCATATTTTACTTTAGTATTGGCGTTTTATGGGCATAATTTTATAGATTCTGTATACCGTACAAGCGTCTAAATAACTCATTTTACACAAAATTTGTATTACATAAAAGCTTTTTTGGTTTACGACGATAAAACCAACACTCTGGATAAGCTGCTGTATAATTTTGGGGCAGTTTGGACGGTCCGATACACTATAATCGGGTCGCTGTTTGATGTTCTACGAAATTTCAGAGGAAATCTGGGCTAATTTTGTATGCGCCATTGACAGCAAAATAAGAGAGGTGCCGGCCACAAAGGCTCATTGTTGGTGATTTCTAATCTACACACATCGATAGAACGCCAAAAAACTCCACTTTATGACTTAAAACACATCATAACAATTTTCCTTCAGAATTCTGGTTGCACAACACTATTAATTTTTACTATATATTCTTACCAAAATTACGCAACTTTAGATACGGGTAGCAAGTTTAAAACAAACTTCTGGGTAAATTCCTCTTTACAACTTTTAAAACAATTGTTCCTAACCAATTTAGTAGCAGAAAACACACAGCCATCCACAAAGGCACGAGAGTTTGTTTACATCAAAGTTACACATGTGCTTGAAAATCATGTCCGAACCCTTTCACACCCCTGCCTAAACAACTGGCATCAAAAATTCAAGTGACCTCGTATTTTTACAACGGTGGGAAAATCAGGCATTTTACATGTTGTTTTTTATCTCATAAAAAAATACAGTCCCTGTCGCTGGCGGAAAACTCCTAAAAACGAAGGGGAATTCGGGAATTATTTTCACTCAGCCATGTTTTGACGTGAACCTTCGAAAAAATAGTGTTGTGATACCTGCAAGTAATCTATTATTTTACGCTCGCAAAAATAAAATCTGAAAACACAAAAACATTTATTGTGGAACACATGTGGAAAGTTTTACTGAATTCTGTAGCTATATCAAAAAGTTATGAGCGATTATTAAAACCATGGTGCTCGCGGTGGCCTCTGATTTATGAAAATATGGTAAAAGTTATACTGTATGTAATTTCACGGCGTGTTAATTTTGAATGATTTTCTTGGTTCTAATTTGTGCAAATATGCATGTCTATTCACAAGACAATGCAAACTTGTTTATATCATGACGACCCGAGAATATATACATGTACAAGTTTAGCGAACCCTGCCTTTGGGGGGAGGGGTTAAAAAACTGCCGTTATATTATTCAATTTTAAAGAACTGGCGTGCATTTTCATATAAATTAGCATTGTCAGGTTCTAATAAAACTAATACGGGTGTTGAATCATAGCTAAATTCATATTTTACTTTAGTATTGGCGTTTTATGGGCATAATTTTATAGATTCTGTATACCGTACAAGCGTCTAAATAACTCATTTTACACAAAATTTGTATTACATAAAAGCTTTTTTGGTTTACGACGATAAAACCAACACTCTGGATAAGCTGCTGTATAATTTTGGGGCAGTTTGGACGGTCCGATACACTATAATCGGGTCGCTGTTTGATGTTCTACGAAATTTCAGAGGAAATCTGGGCTAATTTTGTATGCGCCATTGACAGCAAAATAAGAGAGGTGCCGGCCACAAAGGCTCATTGTTGGTGATTTCTAATCTACACACATCGATAGAACGCCAAAAAACTCCACTTTATGACTTAAAACACATCATAACAATTTTCCTTCAGAATTCTGGTTGCACAACACTATTAATTTTTACTATATATTCTTACCAAAATTACGCAACTTTAGATACGGGTAGCAAGTTTAAAACAAACTTCTGGGTAAATTCCTCTTTACAACTTTTAAAACAATTGTTCCTAACCAATTTAGTAGCAGAAAACACACAGCCATCCACAAAGGCACGAGAGTTTGTTTACATCAAAGTTACACATGTGCTTGAAAATCATGTCCGAACCCTTTCACACCCCTGCCTAAACAACTGGCATCAAAAATTCAAGTGACCTCGTATTTTTACAACGGTGGGAAAATCAGGCATTTTACATGTTGTTTTTTATCTCATAAAAAAATACAGTCCCTGTCGCTGGCGGAAAACTCCTAAAAACGAAGGGGAATTCGGGAATTATTTTCACTCAGCCATGTTTTGACGTGAACCTTCGAAAAAATAGTGTTGTGATACCTGCAAGTAATCTATTATTTTACGCTCGCAAAAATAAAATCTGAAAACACAAAAACATTTATTGTGGAACACATGTGGAAAGTTTTACTGAATTCTGTAGCTATATCAAAAAGTTATGAGCGATTATTAAAACCATGGTGCTCGCGGTGGCCTCTGATTTATGAAAATATGGTAAAAGTTATACTGTATGTAATTTCACGGCGTGTTAATTTTGAATGATTTTCTTGGTTCTAATTTGTGCAAATATGCATGTCTATTCACAAGACAATGCAAACTTGTTTATATCATGACGACCCGAGAATATATACATGTACAAGTTTAGCGAACCCTGCCTTTGGGGGGAGGGGTTAAAAAACTGCCGTTATATTATTCAATTTTAAAGAACTGGCGTGCATTTTCATATAAATTAGCATTGTCAGGTTCTAATAAAACTAATACGGGTGTTGAATCATAGCTAAATTCATATTTTACTTTAGTATTGGCGTTTTATGGGCATAATTTTATAGATTCTGTATACCGTACAAGCGTCTAAATAACTCATTTTACACAAAATTTGTATTACATAAAAGCTTTTTTGGTTTACGACGATAAAACCAACACTCTGGATAAGCTGCTGTATAATTTTGGGGCAGTTTGGACGGTCCGATACACTATAATCGGGTCGCTGTTTGATGTTCTACGAAATTTCAGAGGAAATCTGGGCTAATTTTGTATGCGCCATTGACAGCAAAATAAGAGAGGTGCCGGCCACAAAGGCTCATTGTTGGTGATTTCTAATCTACACACATCGATAGAACGCCAAAAAACTCCACTTTATGACTTAAAACACATCATAACAATTTTCCTTCAGAATTCTGGTTGCACAACACTATTAATTTTTACTATATATTCTTACCAAAATTACGCAACTTTAGATACGGGTAGCAAGTTTAAAACAAACTTCTGGGTAAATTCCTCTTTACAACTTTTAAAACAATTGTTCCTAACCAATTTAGTAGCAGAAAACACACAGCCATCCACAAAGGCACGAGAGTTTGTTTACATCAAAGTTACACATGTGCTTGAAAATCATGTCCGAACCCTTTCACACCCCTGCCTAAACAACTGGCATCAAAAATTCAAGTGACCTCGTATTTTTACAACGGTGGGAAAATCAGGCATTTTACATGTTGTTTTTTATCTCATAAAAAAATACAGTCCCTGTCGCTGGCGGAAAACTCCTAAAAACGAAGGGGAATTCGGGAATTATTTTCACTCAGCCATGTTTTGACGTGAACCTTCGAAAAAATAGTGTTGTGATACCTGCAAGTAATCTATTATTTTACGCTCGCAAAAATAAAATCTGAAAACACAAAAACATTTATTGTGGAACACATGTGGAAAGTTTTACTGAATTCTGTAGCTATATCAAAAAGTTATGAGCGATTATTAAAACCATGGTGCTCGCGGTGGCCTCTGATTTATGAAAATATGGTAAAAGTTATACTGTATGTAATTTCACGGCGTGTTAATTTTGAATGATTTTCTTGGTTCTAATTTGTGCAAATATGCATGTCTATTCACAAGACAATGCAAACTTGTTTATATCATGACGACCCGAGAATATATACATGTACAAGTTTAGCGAACCCTGCCTTTGGGGGGAGGGGTTAAAAAACTGCCGTTATATTATTCAATTTTAAAGAACTGGCGTGCATTTTCATATAAATTAGCATTGTCAGGTTCTAATAAAACTAATACGGGTGTTGAATCATAGCTAAATTCATATTTTACTTTAGTATTGGCGTTTTATGGGCATAATTTTATAGATTCTGTATACCGTACAAGCGTCTAAATAACTCATTTTACACAAAATTTGTATTACATAAAAGCTTTTTTGGTTTACGACGATAAAACCAACACTCTGGATAAGCTGCTGTATAATTTTGGGGCAGTTTGGACGGTCCGATACACTATAATCGGGTCGCTGTTTGATGTTCTACGAAATTTCAGAGGAAATCTGGGCTAATTTTGTATGCGCCATTGACAGCAAAATAAGAGAGGTGCCGGCCACAAAGGCTCATTGTTGGTGATTTCTAATCTACACACATCGATAGAACGCCAAAAAACTCCACTTTATGACTTAAAACACATCATAACAATTTTCCTTCAGAATTCTGGTTGCACAACACTATTAATTTTTACTATATATTCTTACCAAAATTACGCAACTTTAGATACGGGTAGCAAGTTTAAAACAAACTTCTGGGTAAATTCCTCTTTACAACTTTTAAAACAATTGTTCCTAACCAATTTAGTAGCAGAAAACACACAGCCATCCACAAAGGCACGAGAGTTTGTTTACATCAAAGTTACACATGTGCTTGAAAATCATGTCCGAACCCTTTCACACCCCTGCCTAAACAACTGGCATCAAAAATTCAAGTGACCTCGTATTTTTACAACGGTGGGAAAATCAGGCATTTTACATGTTGTTTTTTATCTCATAAAAAAATACAGTCCCTGTCGCTGGCGGAAAACTCCTAAAAACGAAGGGGAATTCGGGAATTATTTTCACTCAGCCATGTTTTGACGTGAACCTTCGAAAAAATAGTGTTGTGATACCTGCAAGTAATCTATTATTTTACGCTCGCAAAAATAAAATCTGAAAACACAAAAACATTTATTGTGGAACACATGTGGAAAGTTTTACTGAATTCTGTAGCTATATCAAAAAGTTATGAGCGATTATTAAAACCATGGTGCTCGCGGTGGCCTCTGATTTATGAAAATATGGTAAAAGTTATACTGTATGTAATTTCACGGCGTGTTAATTTTGAATGATTTTCTTGGTTCTAATTTGTGCAAATATGCATGTCTATTCACAAGACAATGCAAACTTGTTTATATCATGACGACCCGAGAATATATACATGTACAAGTTTAGCGAACCCTGCCTTTGGGGGGAGGGGTTAAAAAACTGCCGTTATATTATTCAATTTTAAAGAACTGGCGTGCATTTTCATATAAATTAGCATTGTCAGGTTCTAATAAAACTAATACGGGTGTTGAATCATAGCTAAATTCATATTTTACTTTAGTATTGGCGTTTTATGGGCATAATTTTATAGATTCTGTATACCGTACAAGCGTCTAAATAACTCATTTTACACAAAATTTGTATTACATAAAAGCTTTTTTGGTTTACGACGATAAAACCAACACTCTGGATAAGCTGCTGTATAATTTTGGGGCAGTTTGGACGGTCCGATACACTATAATCGGGTCGCTGTTTGATGTTCTACGAAATTTCAGAGGAAATCTGGGCTAATTTTGTATGCGCCATTGACAGCAAAATAAGAGAGGTGCCGGCCACAAAGGCTCATTGTTGGTGATTTCTAATCTACACACATCGATAGAACGCCAAAAAACTCCACTTTATGACTTAAAACACATCATAACAATTTTCCTTCAGAATTCTGGTTGCACAACACTATTAATTTTTACTATATATTCTTACCAAAATTACGCAACTTTAGATACGGGTAGCAAGTTTAAAACAAACTTCTGGGTAAATTCCTCTTTACAACTTTTAAAACAATTGTTCCTAACCAATTTAGTAGCAGAAAACACACAGCCATCCACAAAGGCACGAGAGTTTGTTTACATCAAAGTTACACATGTGCTTGAAAATCATGTCCGAACCCTTTCACACCCCTGCCTAAACAACTGGCATCAAAAATTCAAGTGACCTCGTATTTTTACAACGGTGGGAAAATCAGGCATTTTACATGTTGTTTTTTATCTCATAAAAAAATACAGTCCCTGTCGCTGGCGGAAAACTCCTAAAAACGAAGGGGAATTCGGGAATTATTTTCACTCAGCCATGTTTTGACGTGAACCTTCGAAAAAATAGTGTTGTGATACCTGCAAGTAATCTATTATTTTACGCTCGCAAAAATAAAATCTGAAAACACAAAAACATTTATTGTGGAACACATGTGGAAAGTTTTACTGAATTCTGTAGCTATATCAAAAAGTTATGAGCGATTATTAAAACCATGGTGCTCGCGGTGGCCTCTGATTTATGAAAATATGGTAAAAGTTATACTGTATGTAATTTCACGGCGTGTTAATTTTGAATGATTTTCTTGGTTCTAATTTGTGCAAATATGCATGTCTATTCACAAGACAATGCAAACTTGTTTATATCATGACGACCCGAGAATATATACATGTACAAGTTTAGCGAACCCTGCCTTTGGGGGGAGGGGTTAAAAAACTGCCGTTATATTATTCAATTTTAAAGAACTGGCGTGCATTTTCATATAAATTAGCATTGTCAGGTTCTAATAAAACTAATACGGGTGTTGAATCATAGCTAAATTCATATTTTACTTTAGTATTGGCGTTTTATGGGCATAATTTTATAGATTCTGTATACCGTACAAGCGTCTAAATAACTCATTTTACACAAAATTTGTATTACATAAAAGCTTTTTTGGTTTACGACGATAAAACCAACACTCTGGATAAGCTGCTGTATAATTTTGGGGCAGTTTGGACGGTCCGATACACTATAATCGGGTCGCTGTTTGATGTTCTACGAAATTTCAGAGGAAATCTGGGCTAATTTTGTATGCGCCATTGACAGCAAAATAAGAGAGGTGCCGGCCACAAAGGCTCATTGTTGGTGATTTCTAATCTACACACATCGATAGAACGCCAAAAAACTCCACTTTATGACTTAAAACACATCATAACAATTTTCCTTCAGAATTCTGGTTGCACAACACTATTAATTTTTACTATATATTCTTACCAAAATTACGCAACTTTAGATACGGGTAGCAAGTTTAAAACAAACTTCTGGGTAAATTCCTCTTTACAACTTTTAAAACAATTGTTCCTAACCAATTTAGTAGCAGAAAACACACAGCCATCCACAAAGGCACGAGAGTTTGTTTACATCAAAGTTACACATGTGCTTGAAAATCATGTCCGAACCCTTTCACACCCCTGCCTAAACAACTGGCATCAAAAATTCAAGTGACCTCGTATTTTTACAACGGTGGGAAAATCAGGCATTTTACATGTTGTTTTTTATCTCATAAAAAAATACAGTCCCTGTCGCTGGCGGAAAACTCCTAAAAACGAAGGGGAATTCGGGAATTATTTTCACTCAGCCATGTTTTGACGTGAACCTTCGAAAAAATAGTGTTGTGATACCTGCAAGTAATCTATTATTTTACGCTCGCAAAAATAAAATCTGAAAACACAAAAACATTTATTGTGGAACACATGTGGAAAGTTTTACTGAATTCTGTAGCTATATCAAAAAGTTATGAGCGATTATTAAAACCATGGTGCTCGCGGTGGCCTCTGATTTATGAAAATATGGTAAAAGTTATACTGTATGTAATTTCACGGCGTGTTAATTTTGAATGATTTTCTTGGTTCTAATTTGTGCAAATATGCATGTCTATTCACAAGACAATGCAAACTTGTTTATATCATGACGACCCGAGAATATATACATGTACAAGTTTAGCGAACCCTGCCTTTGGGGGGAGGGGTTAAAAAACTGCCGTTATATTATTCAATTTTAAAGAACTGGCGTGCATTTTCATATAAATTAGCATTGTCAGGTTCTAATAAAACTAATACGGGTGTTGAATCATAGCTAAATTCATATTTTACTTTAGTATTGGCGTTTTATGGGCATAATTTTATAGATTCTGTATACCGTACAAGCGTCTAAATAACTCATTTTACACAAAATTTGTATTACATAAAAGCTTTTTTGGTTTACGACGATAAAACCAACACTCTGGATAAGCTGCTGTATAATTTTGGGGCAGTTTGGACGGTCCGATACACTATAATCGGGTCGCTGTTTGATGTTCTACGACAATTTCAGAGGAAATCTGGGCTAATTTTGTATGCGCCATTGACAGCAAAATAAGAGAGGTGCCGGCCACAAAGGCTCATTGTTGGTGATTTCTAATCTACACACATCGATAGAACGCCAAAAAAACTCCACTTTATGACTTAAAACACATCATAACAATTTTCCTTCAGAATTCTGGTTGCACAACACTATTAATTTTTACTATATATTCTTACCAAAATTACGCAACTTTAGATACGGGTAGCAAGTTTAAAACAAACTTCTGGGTAAATTCCTCTTTACAACTTTTAAAACAATTGTTCCTAACCAATTTAGTAGCAGAAAACACACAGCCATCCACAAAGGCACGAGAGTTTGTTTACATCAAAGTTACACATGTGCTTGAAAATCATGTCCGAACCCTTTCACACCCCTGCCTAAACAACTGGCATCAAAAATTCAAGTGACCTCGTATTTTTACAACGGTGGGAAAATCAGGCATTTTACATGTTGTTTTTTATCTCATAAAAAAATACAGTCCCTGTCGCTGGCGGAAAACTCCTAAAAACGAAGGGGAATTCGGGAATTATTTTCACTCAGCCATGTTTTGACGTGAACCTTCGAAAAAATAGTGTTGTGATACCTGCAAGTAATCTATTATTTTACGCTCGCAAAAATAAAATCTGAAAACACAAAAACATTTATTGTGGAACACATGTGGAAAGTTTTACTGAATTCTGTAGCTATATCAAAAAGTTATGAGCGATTATTAAAACCATGGTGCTCGCGGTGGCCTCTGATTTATGAAAATATGGTAAAAGTTATACTGTATGTAATTTCACGGCGTGTTAATTTTGAATGATTTTCTTGGTTCTAATTTGTGCAAATATGCATGTCTATTCACAAGACAATGCAAACTTGTTTATATCATGACGACCCGAGAATATATACATGTACAAGTTTAGCGAACCCTGCCTTTGGGGGGAGGGGTTAAAAAACTGCCGTTATATTATTCAATTTTAAAGAACTGGCGTGCATTTTCATATAAATTAGCATTGTCAGGTTCTAATAAAACTAATACGGGTGTTGAATCATAGCTAAATTCATATTTTACTTTAGTATTGGCGTTTTATGGGCATAATTTTATAGATTCTGTATACCGTACAAGCGTCTAAATAACTCATTTTACACAAAATTTGTATTACATAAAAGCTTTTTTGGTTTACGACGATAAAACCAACACTCTGGATAAGCTGCTGTATAATTTTGGGGCAGTTTGGACGGTCCGATACACTATAATCGGGTCGCTGTTTGATGTTCTACGAAATTTCAGAGGAAATCTGGGCTAATTTTGTATGCGCCATTGACAGCAAAATAAGAGAGGTGCCGGCCACAAAGGCTCATTGTTGGTGATTTCTAATCTACACACATCGATAGAACGCCAAAAAACTCCACTTTATGACTTAAAACACATCATAACAATTTTCCTTCAGAATTCTGGTTGCACAACACTATTAATTTTTACTATATATTCTTACCAAAATTACGCAACTTTAGATACGGGTAGCAAGTTTAAAACAAACTTCTGGGTAAATTCCTCTTTACAACTTTTAAAACAATTGTTCCTAACCAATTTAGTAGCAGAAAACACACAGCCATCCACAAAGGCACGAGAGTTTGTTTACATCAAAGTTACACATGTGCTTGAAAATCATGTCCGAACCCTTTCACACCCCTGCCTAAACAACTGGCATCAAAAATTCAAGTGACCTCGTATTTTTACAACGGTGGGAAAATCAGGCATTTTACATGTTGTTTTTTATCTCATAAAAAAATACAGTCCCTGTCGCTGGCGGAAAACTCCTAAAAACGAAGGGGAATTCGGGAATTATTTTCACTCAGCCATGTTTTGACGTGAACCTTCGAAAAAATAGTGTTGTGATACCTGCAAGTAATCTATTATTTTACGCTCGCAAAAATAAAATCTGAAAACACAAAAACATTTATTGTGGAACACATGTGGAAAGTTTTACTGAATTCTGTAGCTATATCAAAAAGTTATGAGCGATTATTAAAACCATGGTGCTCGCGGTGGCCTCTGATTTATGAAAATATGGTAAAAGTTATACTGTATGTAATTTCACGGCGTGTTAATTTTGAATGATTTTCTTGGTTCTAATTTGTGCAAATATGCATGTCTATTCACAAGACAATGCAAACTTGTTTATATCATGACGACCCGAGAATATATACATGTACAAGTTTAGCGAACCCTGCCTTTGGGGGGAGGGGTTAAAAAACTGCCGTTATATTATTCAATTTTAAAGAACTGGCGTGCATTTTCATATAAATTAGCATTGTCAGGTTCTAATAAAACTAATACGGGTGTTGAATCATAGCTAAATTCATATTTTACTTTAGTATTGGCGTTTTATGGGCATAATTTTATAGATTCTGTATACCGTACAAGCGTCTAAATAACTCATTTTACACAAAATTTGTATTACATAAAAGCTTTTTTGGTTTACGACGATAAAACCAACACTCTGGATAAGCTGCTGTATAATTTTGGGGCAGTTTGGACGGTCCGATACACTATAATCGGGTCGCTGTTTGATGTTCTACGAAATTTCAGAGGAAATCTGGGCTAATTTTGTATGCGCCATTGACAGCAAAATAAGAGAGGTGCCGGCCACAAAGGCTCATTGTTGGTGATTTCTAATCTACACACATCGATAGAACGCCAAAAAACTCCACTTTATGACTTAAAACACATCATAACAATTTTCCTTCAGAATTCTGGTTGCACAACACTATTAATTTTTACTATATATTCTTACCAAAATTACGCAACTTTAGATACGGGTAGCAAGTTTAAAACAAACTTCTGGGTAAATTCCTCTTTACAACTTTTAAAACAATTGTTCCTAACCAATTTAGTAGCAGAAAACACACAGCCATCCACAAAGGCACGAGAGTTTGTTTACATCAAAGTTACACATGTGCTTGAAAATCATGTCCGAACCCTTTCACACCCCTGCCTAAACAACTGGCATCAAAAATTCAAGTGACCTCGTATTTTTACAACGGTGGGAAAATCAGGCATTTTACATGTTGTTTTTTATCTCATAAAAAAATACAGTCCCTGTCGCTGGCGGAAAACTCCTAAAAACGAAGGGGAATTCGGGAATTATTTTCACTCAGCCATGTTTTGACGTGAACCTTCGAAAAAATAGTGTTGTGATACCTGCAAGTAATCTATTATTTTACGCTCGCAAAAATAAAATCTGAAAACACAAAAACATTTATTGTGGAACACATGTGGAAAGTTTTACTGAATTCTGTAGCTATATCAAAAAGTTATGAGCGATTATTAAAACCATGGTGCTCGCGGTGGCCTCTGATTTATGAAAATATGGTAAAAGTTATACTGTATGTAATTTCACGGCGTGTTAATTTTGAATGATTTTCTTGGTTCTAATTTGTGCAAATATGCATGTCTATTCACAAGACAATGCAAACTTGTTTATATCATGACGACCCGAGAATATATACATGTACAAGTTTAGCGAACCCTGCCTTTGGGGGGAGGGGTTAAAAAACTGCCGTTATATTATTCAATTTTAAAGAACTGGCGTGCATTTTCATATAAATTAGCATTGTCAGGTTCTAATAAAACTAATACGGGTGTTGAATCATAGCTAAATTCATATTTTACTTTAGTATTGGCGTTTTATGGGCATAATTTTATAGATTCTGTATACCGTACAAGCGTCTAAATAACTCATTTTACACAAAATTTGTATTACATAAAAGCTTTTTTGGTTTACGACGATAAAACCAACACTCTGGATAAGCTGCTGTATAATTTTGGGGCAGTTTGGACGGTCCGATACACTATAATCGGGTCGCTGTTTGATGTTCTACGAAATTTCAGAGGAAATCTGGGCTAATTTTGTATGCGCCATTGACAGCAAAATAAGAGAGGTGCCGGCCACAAAGGCTCATTGTTGGTGATTTCTAATCTACACACATCGATAGAACGCCAAAAAACTCCACTTTATGACTTAAAACACATCATAACAATTTTCCTTCAGAATTCTGGTTGCACAACACTATTAATTTTTACTATATATTCTTACCAAAATTACGCAACTTTAGATACGGGTAGCAAGTTTAAAACAAACTTCTGGGTAAATTCCTCTTTACAACTTTTAAAACAATTGTTCCTAACCAATTTAGTAGCAGAAAACACACAGCCATCCACAAAGGCACGAGAGTTTGTTTACATCAAAGTTACACATGTGCTTGAAAATCATGTCCGAACCCTTTCACACCCCTGCCTAAACAACTGGCATCAAAAATTCAAGTGACCTCGTATTTTTACAACGGTGGGAAAATCAGGCATTTTACATGTTGTTTTTTATCTCATAAAAAAATACAGTCCCTGTCGCTGGCGGAAAACTCCTAAAAACGAAGGGGAATTCGGGAATTATTTTCACTCAGCCATGTTTTGACGTGAACCTTCGAAAAAATAGTGTTGTGATACCTGCAAGTAATCTATTATTTTACGCTCGCAAAAATAAAATCTGAAAACACAAAAACATTTATTGTGGAACACATGTGGAAAGTTTTACTGAATTCTGTAGCTATATCAAAAAGTTATGAGCGATTATTAAAACCATGGTGCTCGCGGTGGCCTCTGATTTATGAAAATATGGTAAAAGTTATACTGTATGTAATTTCACGGCGTGTTAATTTTGAATGATTTTCTTGGTTCTAATTTGTGCAAATATGCATGTCTATTCACAAGACAATGCAAACTTGTTTATATCATGACGACCCGAGAATATATACATGTACAAGTTTAGCGAACCCTGCCTTTGGGGGGAGGGGTTAAAAAACTGCCGTTATATTATTCAATTTTAAAGAACTGGCGTGCATTTTCATATAAATTAGCATTGTCAGGTTCTAATAAAACTAATACGGGTGTTGAATCATAGCTAAATTCATATTTTACTTTAGTATTGGCGTTTTATGGGCATAATTTTATAGATTCTGTATACCGTACAAGCGTCTAAATAACTCATTTTACACAAAATTTGTATTACATAAAAGCTTTTTTGGTTTACGACGATAAAACCAACACTCTGGATAAGCTGCTGTATAATTTTGGGGCAGTTTGGACGGTCCGATACACTATAATCGGGTCGCTGTTTGATGTTCTACGAAATTTCAGAGGAAATCTGGGCTAATTTTGTATGCGCCATTGACAGCAAAATAAGAGAGGTGCCGGCCACAAAGGCTCATTGTTGGTGATTTCTAATCTACACACATCGATAGAACGCCAAAAAACTCCACTTTATGACTTAAAACACATCATAACAATTTTCCTTCAGAATTTGGTTGCACAACACTATTAATTTTTACTATATATTCTTACCAAAATTACGCAACTTTAGATACGGGTAGCAAGTTTAAAACAAACTTCTGGGTAAATTCCTCTTTACAACTTTTAAAACAATTGTTCCTAACCAATTTAGTAGCAGAAAACACACAGCCATCCACAAAGGCACGAGAGTTTGTTTACATCAAAGTTACACATGTGCTTGAAAATCATGTCCGAACCCTTTCACACCCCTGCCTAAACAACTGGCATCAAAAATTCAAGTGACCTCGTATTTTTACAACGGTGGGAAAATCAGGCATTTTACATGTTGTTTTTTATCTCATAAAAAAATACAGTCCCTGTCGCTGGCGGAAAACTCCTAAAAAACGAAGGGGAATTCGGGAATTATTTTCACTCAGCCATGTTTTGACGTGAACCTTCGAAAAAATAGTGTTGTGATACCTGCAAGTAATCTATTATTTTACGCTCGCAAAAATAAAATCTGAAAACACAAAAACATTTATTGTGGAACACATGTGGAAAGTTTTACTGAATTCTGTAGCTATATCAAAAAGTTATGAGCGATTATTAAAACCATGGTGCTCGCGGTGGCCTCTGATTTATGAAAATATGGTAAAAGTTATACTGTATGTAATTTCACGGCGTGTTAATTTTGAATGATTTTCTTGGTTCTAATTTGTGCAAATATGCATGTCTATTCACAAGACAATGCAAACTTGTTTATATCATGACGACCCGAGAATATATACATGTACAAGTTTAGCGAACCCTGCCTTTGGGGGGAGGGGTTAAAAAACTGCCGTTATATTATTCAATTTTAAAGAACTGGCGTGCATTTTCATATAAATTAGCATTGTCAGGTTCTAATAAAACTAATACGGGTGTTGAATCATAGCTAAATTCATATTTTACTTTAGTATTGGCGTTTTATGGGCATAATTTTATAGATTCTGTATACCGTACAAGCGTCTAAATAACTCATTTTACACAAAATTTGTATTACATAAAAGCTTTTTTGGTTTACGACGATAAAACCAACACTCTGGATAAGCTGCTGTATAATTTTGGGGCAGTTTGGACGGTCCGATACACTATAATCGGGTCGCTGTTTGATGTTCTACGAAATTTCAGAGGAAATCTGGGCTAATTTTGTATGCGCCATTGACAGCAAAATAAGAGAGGTGCCGGCCACAAAGGCTCATTGTTGGTGATTTCTAATCTACACACATCGATAGAACGCCAAAAAACTCCACTTTATGACTTAAAACACATCATAACAATTTTCCTTCAGAATTCTGGTTGCACAACACTATTAATTTTTACTATATATTCTTACCAAAATTACGCAACTTTAGATACGGGTAGCAAGTTTAAAACAAACTTCTGGGTAAATTCCTCTTTACAACTTTTAAAACAATTGTTCCTAACCAATTTAGTAGCAGAAAACACACAGCCATCCACAAAGGCACGAGAGTTTGTTTACATCAAAGTTACACATGTGCTTGAAAATCATGTCCGAACCCTTTCACACCCCTGCCTAAACAACTGGCATCAAAAATTCAAGTGACCTCGTATTTTTACAACGGTGGGAAAATCAGGCATTTTACATGTTGTTTTTTATCTCATAAAAAAATACAGTCCCTGTCGCTGGCGGAAAACTCCTAAAAACGAAGGGGAATTCGGGAATTATTTTCACTCAGCCATGTTTTGACGTGAACCTTCGAAAAAATAGTGTTGTGATACCTGCAAGTAATCTATTATTTTACGCTCGCAAAAATAAAATCTGAAAACACAAAAACATTTATTGTGGAACACATGTGGAAAGTTTTACTGAATTCTGTAGCTATATCAAAAAGTTATGAGCGATTATTAAAACCATGGTGCTCGCGGTGGCCTCTGATTTATGAAAATATGGTAAAAGTTATACTGTATGTAATTTCACGGCGTGTTAATTTTGAATGATTTTCTTGGTTCTAATTTGTGCAAATATGCATGTCTATTCACAAGACAATGCAAACTTGTTTATATCATGACGACCCGAGAATATATACATGTACAAGTTTAGCGAACCCTGCCTTTGGGGGGAGGGGTTAAAAAACTGCCGTTATATTATTCAATTTTAAAGAACTGGCGTGCATTTTCATATAAATTAGCATTGTCAGGTTCTAATAAAACTAATACGGGTGTTGAATCATAGCTAAATTCATATTTTACTTTAGTATTGGCGTTTTATGGGCATAATTTTATAGATTCTGTATACCGTACAAGCGTCTAAATAACTCATTTTACACAAAATTTGTATTACATAAAAGCTTTTTTGGTTTACGACGATAAAACCAACACTCTGGATAAGCTGCTGTATAATTTTGGGGCAGTTTGGACGGTCCGATACACTATAATCGGGTCGCTGTTTGATGTTCTACGAAATTTCAGAGGAAATCTGGGCTAATTTTGTATGCGCCATTGACAGCAAAATAAGAGAGGTGCCGGCCACAAAGGCTCATTGTTGGTGATTTCTAATCTACACACATCGATAGAACGCCAAAAAACTCCACTTTATGACTTAAAACACATCATAACAATTTTCCTTCAGAATTCTGGTTGCACAACACTATTAATTTTTACTATATATTCTTACCAAAATTACGCAACTTTAGATACGGGTAGCAAGTTTAAAACAAACTTCTGGGTAAATTCCTCTTTACAACTTTTAAAACAATTGTTCCTAACCAATTTAGTAGCAGAAAACACACAGCCATCCACAAAGGCACGAGAGTTTGTTTACATCAAAGTTACACATGTGCTTGAAAATCATGTCCGAACCCTTTCACACCCCTGCCTAAACAACTGGCATCAAAAATTCAAGTGACCTCGTATTTTTACAACGGTGGGAAAATCAGGCATTTTACATGTTGTTTTTTATCTCATAAAAAAATACAGTCCCTGTCGCTGGCGGAAAACTCCTAAAAACGAAGGGGAATTCGGGAATTATTTTCACTCAGCCATGTTTTGACGTGAACCTTCGAAAAAATAGTGTTGTGATACCTGCAAGTAATCTATTATTTTACGCTCGCAAAAATAAAATCTGAAAACACAAAAACATTTATTGTGGAACACATGTGGAAAGTTTTACTGAATTCTGTAGCTATATCAAAAAGTTATGAGCGATTATTAAAACCATGGTGCTCGCGGTGGCCTCTGATTTATGAAAATATGGTAAAAGTTATACTGTATGTAATTTCACGGCGTGTTAATTTTGAATGATTTTCTTGGTTCTAATTTGTGCAAATATGCATGTCTATTCACAAGACAATGCAAACTTGTTTATATCATGACGACCCGAGAATATATACATGTACAAGTTTAGCGAACCCTGCCTTTGGGGGGAGGGGTTAAAAAACTGCCGTTATATTATTCAATTTTAAAGAACTGGCGTGCATTTTCATATAAATTAGCATTGTCAGGTTCTAATAAAACTAATACGGGTGTTGAATCATAGCTAAATTCATATTTTACTTTAGTATTGGCGTTTTATGGGCATAATTTTATAGATTCTGTATACCGTACAAGCGTCTAAATAACTCATTTTACACAAAATTTGTATTACATAAAAGCTTTTTTGGTTTACGACGATAAAACCAACACTCTGGATAAGCTGCTGTATAATTTTGGGGCAGTTTGGACGGTCCGATACACTATAATCGGGTCGCTGTTTGATGTTCTACGAAATTTCAGAGGAAATCTGGGCTAATTTTGTATGCGCCATTGACAGCAAAATAAGAGAGGTGCCGGCCACAAAGGCTCATTGTTGGTGATTTCTAATCTACACACATCGATAGAACGCCAAAAAACTCCACTTTATGACTTAAAACACATCATAACAATTTTCCTTCAGAATTCTGGTTGCACAACACTATTAATTTTTACTATATATTCTTACCAAAATTACGCAACTTTAGATACGGGTAGCAAGTTTAAAACAAACTTCTGGGTAAATTCCTCTTTACAACTTTTAAAACAATTGTTCCTAACCAATTTAGTAGCAGAAAACACACAGCCATCCACAAAGGCACGAGAGTTTGTTTACATCAAAGTTACACATGTGCTTGAAAATCATGTCCGAACCCTTTCACACCCCTGCCTAAACAACTGGCATCAAAAATTCAAGTGACCTCGTATTTTTACAACGGTGGGAAAATCAGGCATTTTACATGTTGTTTTTTATCTCATAAAAAAATACAGTCCCTGTCGCTGGCGGAAAACTCCTAAAAACGAAGGGGAATTCGGGAATTATTTTCACTCAGCCATGTTTTGACGTGAACCTTCGAAAAAATAGTGTTGTGATACCTGCAAGTAATCTATTATTTTACGCTCGCAAAAATAAAATCTGAAAACACAAAAACATTTATTGTGGAACACATGTGGAAAGTTTTACTGAATTCTGTAGCTATATCAAAAAGTTATGAGCGATTATTAAAACCATGGTGCTCGCGGTGGCCTCTGATTTATGAAAATATGGTAAAAGTTATACTGTATGTAATTTCACGGCGTGTTAATTTTGAATGATTTTCTTGGTTCTAATTTGTGCAAATATGCATGTCTATTCACAAGACAATGCAAACTTGTTTATATCATGACGACCCGAGAATATATACATGTACAAGTTTAGCGAACCCTGCCTTTGGGGGGAGGGGTTAAAAAACTGCCGTTATATTATTCAATTTTAAAGAACTGGCGTGCATTTTCATATAAATTAGCATTGTCAGGTTCTAATAAAACTAATACGGGTGTTGAATCATAGCTAAATTCATATTTTACTTTAGTATTGGCGTTTTATGGGCATAATTTTATAGATTCTGTATACCGTACAAGCGTCTAAATAACTCATTTTACACAAAATTTGTATTACATAAAAGCTTTTTTGGTTTACGACGATAAAACCAACACTCTGGATAAGCTGCTGTATAATTTTGGGGCAGTTTGGACGGTCCGATACACTATAATCGGGTCGCTGTTTGATGTTCTACGAAATTTCAGAGGAAATCTGGGCTAATTTTGTATGCGCCATTGACAGCAAAATAAGAGAGGTGCCGGCCACAAAGGCTCATTGTTGGTGATTTCTAATCTACACACATCGATAGAACGCCAAAAAACTCCACTTTATGACTTAAAACACATCATAACAATTTTCCTTCAGAATTCTGGTTGCACAACACTATTAATTTTTACTATATATTCTTACCAAAATTACGCAACTTTAGATACGGGTAGCAAGTTTAAAACAAACTTCTGGGTAAATTCCTCTTTACAACTTTTAAAACAATTGTTCCTAACCAATTTAGTAGCAGAAAACACACAGCCATCCACAAAGGCACGAGAGTTTGTTTACATCAAAGTTACACATGTGCTTGAAAATCATGTCCGAACCCTTTCACACCCCTGCCTAAACAACTGGCATCAAAAATTCAAGTGACCTCGTATTTTTACAACGGTGGGAAAATCAGGCATTTTACATGTTGTTTTTTATCTCATAAAAAAATACAGTCCCTGTCGCTGGCGGAAAACTCCTAAAAACGAAGGGGAATTCGGGAATTATTTTCACTCAGCCATGTTTTGACGTGAACCTTCGAAAAAATAGTGTTGTGATACCTGCAAGTAATCTATTATTTTACGCTCGCAAAAATAAAATCTGAAAACACAAAAACATTTATTGTGGAACACATGTGGAAAGTTTTACTGAATTCTGTAGCTATATCAAAAAGTTATGAGCGATTATTAAAACCATGGTGCTCGCGGTGGCCTCTGATTTATGAAAATATGGTAAAAGTTATACTGTATGTAATTTCACGGCGTGTTAATTTTGAATGATTTTCTTGGTTCTAATTTGTGCAAATATGCATGTCTATTCACAAGACAATGCAAACTTGTTTATATCATGACGACCCGAGAATATATACATGTACAAGTTTAGCGAACCCTGCCTTTGGGGGGAGGGGTTAAAAAACTGCCGTTATATTATTCAATTTTAAAGAACTGGCGTGCATTTTCATATAAATTAGCATTGTCAGGTTCTAATAAAACTAATACGGGTGTTGAATCATAGCTAAATTCATATTTTACTTTAGTATTGGCGTTTTATGGGCATAATTTTATAGATTCTGTATACCGTACAAGCGTCTAAATAACTCATTTTACACAAAATTTGTATTACATAAAAGCTTTTTTGGTTTACGACGATAAAACCAACACTCTGGATAAGCTGCTGTATAATTTTGGGGCAGTTTGGACGGTCCGATACACTATAATCGGGTCGCTGTTTGATGTTCTACGAAATTTCAGAGGAAATCTGGGCTAATTTTGTATGCGCCATTGACAGCAAAATAAGAGAGGTGCCGGCCACAAAGGCTCATTGTTGGTGATTTCTAATCTACACACATCGATAGAACGCCAAAAAACTCCACTTTATGACTTAAAACACATCATAACAATTTTCCTTCAGAATTCTGGTTGCACAACACTATTAATTTTTACTATATATTCTTACCAAAATTACGCAACTTTAGATACGGGTAGCAAGTTTAAAACAAACTTCTGGGTAAATTCCTCTTTACAACTTTTAAAACAATTGTTCCTAACCAATTTAGTAGCAGAAAACACACAGCCATCCACAAAGGCACGAGAGTTTGTTTACATCAAAGTTACACATGTGCTTGAAAATCATGTCCGAACCCTTTCACACCCCTGCCTAAACAACTGGCATCAAAAATTCAAGTGACCTCGTATTTTTACAACGGTGGGAAAATCAGGCATTTTACATGTTGTTTTTTATCTCATAAAAAAATACAGTCCCTGTCGCTGGCGGAAAACTCCTAAAAACGAAGGGGAATTCGGGAATTATTTTCACTCAGCCATGTTTTGACGTGAACCTTCGAAAAAATAGTGTTGTGATACCTGCAAGTAATCTATTATTTTACGCTCGCAAAAATAAAATCTGAAAACACAAAAACATTTATTGTGGAACACATGTGGAAAGTTTTACTGAATTCTGTAGCTATATCAAAAAGTTATGAGCGATTATTAAAACCATGGTGCTCGCGGTGGCCTCTGATTTATGAAAATATGGTAAAAGTTATACTGTATGTAATTTCACGGCGTGTTAATTTTGAATGATTTTCTTGGTTCTAATTTGTGCAAATATGCATGTCTATTCACAAGACAATGCAAACTTGTTTATATCATGACGACCCGAGAATATATACATGTACAAGTTTAGCGAACCCTGCCTTTGGGGGGAGGGGTTAAAAAACTGCCGTTATATTATTCAATTTTAAAGAACTGGCGTGCATTTTCATATAAATTAGCATTGTCAGGTTCTAATAAAACTAATACGGGTGTTGAATCATAGCTAAATTCATATTTTACTTTAGTATTGGCGTTTTATGGGCATAATTTTATAGATTCTGTATACCGTACAAGCGTCTAAATAACTCATTTTACACAAAATTTGTATTACATAAAAGCTTTTTTGGTTTACGACGATAAAACCAACACTCTGGATAAGCTGCTGTATAATTTTGGGGCAGTTTGGACGGTCCGATACACTATAATCGGGTCGCTGTTTGATGTTCTACGAAATTTCAGAGGAAATCTGGGCTAATTTTGTATGCGCCATTGACAGCAAAATAAGAGAGGTGCCGGCCACAAAGGCTCATTGTTGGTGATTTCTAATCTACACACATCGATAGAACGCCAAAAAACTCCACTTTATGACTTAAAACACATCATAACAATTTTCCTTCAGAATTCTGGTTGCACAACACTATTAATTTTTACTATATATTCTTACCAAAATTACGCAACTTTAGATACGGGTAGCAAGTTTAAAACAAACTTCTGGGTAAATTCCTCTTTACAACTTTTAAAACAATTGTTCCTAACCAATTTAGTAGCAGAAAACACACAGCCATCCACAAAGGCACGAGAGTTTGTTTACATCAAAGTTACACATGTGCTTGAAAATCATGTCCGAACCCTTTCACACCCCTGCCTAAACAACTGGCATCAAAAATTCAAGTGACCTCGTATTTTTACAACGGTGGGAAAATCAGGCATTTTACATGTTGTTTTTTATCTCATAAAAAAATACAGTCCCTGTCGCTGGCGGAAAACTCCTAAAAACGAAGGGGAATTCGGGAATTATTTTCACTCAGCCATGTTTTGACGTGAACCTTCGAAAAAATAGTGTTGTGATACCTGCAAGTAATCTATTATTTTACGCTCGCAAAAATAAAATCTGAAAACACAAAAACATTTATTGTGGAACACATGTGGAAAGTTTTACTGAATTCTGTAGCTATATCAAAAAGTTATGAGCGATTATTAAAACCATGGTGCTCGCGGTGGCCTCTGATTTATGAAAATATGGTAAAAGTTATACTGTATGTAATTTCACGGCGTGTTAATTTTGAATGATTTTC
>NW_026441651.1:60930-89500 GCF_025612915.1 Magallana angulata
GTCTGATATGGAAATTCAGTTTGACATCATGATAATTTTTGAGCATTCCTTCACTTTTCTCAGGTCGCTAAAAGTTTCGATCCATCGATAAACTGGTTAATGATGGATCGAACAGATTTTAGTCCTGTCAGTTTCTATAAAGCTATCATTTACAATAAATTTCCGTAAGAAATAGAGGGAATCATACTTAATGTGTGTAAATACATGTATGTAAGTATAATACGCTTTAACAATAAGCTTACAAGTTATCAAATTCGTCTTTATTGGTTGCTTTCAGTCGTTCCTCTTTCACAGATTTCCAAGGGCAGTCTGAAACACAAAATTTTGTATGATGCGACAATCTAGCTTTAAATACTACATCGCTTGACATTGATCTGAAATTCGAATTGTGTTGCATTTCTTTTTATAATAAAAAATGGGTCAACTACACAAACCTGGGTTACTGGGTGGAGTGCCCGGAAAAAAACTGGAAGTACAACAAAATATTTGTTGTTTGTGCACATGTAGCAGTTTTCTCTGTATGTGACACTTTTTGACCAGCCAGTGTAAGTCGACCATGGAAGTATCGTGAAGATGGAGAGCGCGCGCTATAAAACGGATTTACTGAATGGAGTTACTGAATGTAAACGATAAAACGATAAAATGGAATTACTGAATGTAAACGATAAAATGGAATTACTAAATGTAATCGATACAACAGAGTTACTTAAAGGAGTAACTCAATGTAGTAACTGAATGTGATTGATAAAATGGAGTTACTGAATTGAAACGATAAAATGAAGTTACTGAATGTAAACGATAAAATGAAGTTACTGAATGTGAAAGATCGCCGTGAAGTTATAATTTACAGAGAATTATACATACATGTAAATATATTATATTTGTGAGGAGAGAGAGAGAGAGAGAGAGAGAGAGAGAGAGAGAGAGAGAGAGAGAGAGAGAGAGAGAGAGAGGATAGAAATTATCTTGTTTGCTATGATACAATATACCAATATACTGGTTTCAGTGAATGAAGTAAAAAAAAAAAAGGAAAAATCATTTTAAAGGCCGAACATTTTTACCGGTTGGTCAATCTCAGTTGAGGGCGGGGCTTAATTTCTAGAGGTGTGAAAGCCTCCGGGGCTGGTCGTGAACGCTGCTAATCACTATACACAGGAAGCAAATATTACACAAGATATAAATGATTAGTCAGAACTGGTCTTTGTTTGAATATCTTATTGTTCTAAAGACAACACGAAGCGATTTTATACGGAAATGTTACGTATCGTCAGGATTTTTTCCTAAGTGTGTAAAGCAAAATTTAGTAAACTAGATGTAATTCTGCCGCCACCCCCCCCCCCAAAAAAAAAAATTACTCGGTACATTGTGTTTAGCACTTGACATTGTTTAAGATGTTAATTTAACAAATATAATTTTTTTAGAAAACCATATGATCAGTTAAAATATTGAATGTAAAGGCAGCCATTATACGATGACAACTAATGGAGTTCGTTCTCATGGAGTGACGTTTTCGTGCAACAAGTTCCAATTATCTGTATAACCAGTAAATACAGTTTTAATAGCTCATACGTTTGTTTTAATAAGGACAATTTTATACGCATGATTTGGGCTGCACGCTCATTATCTTCGTGGAATTTATTAGGTCACAAACATTCAAATATAAATTGCGTATTATTTTTCAATTACTGAATAATAAAAATATTTTTCTCATTTATCCGACCTGTACACAATTCGCCTATTACGGAAAGAGAAAATAAATATGTTTGCCAATTATTGAGGTGTCGCTTATAATTGAAGAGATGTTAAAATTAAATTGCGATGCAACAAAAATACTGGGGGTGTTTATGCCTTCCTGACCTTGGTCCATAAACATTTGGTATGATAGTTACAACATAACAGAGAGAGAGAGAGAGAGAGGAGAGAGAGAGAGAGAGAGATTCATCAGAAATCGATAGGGTAAGAAATTGATTGTCTATTAATCTGCTTCTTTTACATACCGATTATTTTTCTTAAGTCTTAGGTTTATCTCTGTCAACTTAATCCGGGTTTAAAAAAATATGCAAATTTAAGTCGAAAAATAAAATGTAGTTACGGATAATACACCCCCCGCCCTTTTTTTTTTCCTCATCCACTTGCAAATTGATACTCCTTGCAATACTGTGCTATGTCGAAACGATTCATGTTAAGCATTAATATTATGTTAATAAAATTAATGCATGTTTGTTTAATTTTGACCTCGGTGTGTATTAACTATTAAATAGATATAATAATCCCATTTTTGAGGCATTACATGCAAGTAGTCCTAATTGTAAGTAATAAATATATCTTTTAAGACAGATTCTAAATGGCACCCCGGCAACCGTAATGGTTTTTAATCAAAAGTGAAAATTCAGATTTTTGATTTCCCCGACGTTTACATCTGTTTATACCTAGGCTACAACACGTATACACAGGTGGTCGGTTTTCACACCTCGACGCAGTCAGCCGTCGCGTGTATATAGTCTGCGCCTTTTTCTGTTTGTCCGAGTTTTTCGTTGTTCCCAGACAGACAAAAGATTTGTATCTGTAGATATACACAAAGAAGGAGACAATACATCGTCGATATAAAACAAATACTTTTTAGGCTGACTTTCATTCATTATGAATTTTTTTAGACAATCATTAACGAGCTTCAAATCATTTGAATTCATGGACATTATCCCGTAACTAGAATTAATTTTTTTTATGCCAACATGTACATTAAGCCGCTGTCAATATTACTATACATGTTACCGGTGGTACTTTATTCAAATACTAAAATATTTGTACGTTAGCATGGAGAGAGAGAGAGAGAGAGAGAGAGAGAGAGAGAGAGAGAGAGAGAGAGGATAGAAATTATCTTGTTTGCTATGATACAATATACCAATATACTGGTTTCAGTGAATGAAGTTAAAAAAAAGGAAAAATCATTTTAAAGGCCGAACATTTTTACCGGTTGGTCAATCTCAGTTGAGGGCGGGGCTTAATTTCTAGAGGTGTGAAAGCCTCCGGGGCTGGTCGTGAACGCTGCTAATCACTATACACAGGAAGCAAATATTACACAAGATATAAATGATTAGTCAGAACTGGTCTTTGTTTGAATATCTTATTGTTCTAAAGACAACACGAAGCGATTTTATACGGAAATGTTACGTATCGTCAGGATTTTTTCCTAAGTGTGTAAAGCAAAATTTAGTTAACTAGATGTAATTCTGCCGCCCCCCCCCAAAAAAAAAAATTACTCGGTACATTGTGTTTAGCACTTGACATTGTTTAAGATGTTAATTTTAACAAATATAATTTTTTTTAGAAAACCATATGATCAGTTAAAATATTGAATGTAAAGGCAGCCATTATACGATGACAACTAATGGAGTTCGTTCTCAATGGGGTGACGTTTTCGTGCAACAAGTTCCAATTATCTGTATAACCAGTAAATACAGTTTTAATAGCTCATACGTTTGTTTTAATAAGACAATTTTATACGCATGATTTGGGCTGCACGCTCATTTATCCTCGTGGAATTTATTAGGTCACAAACATTCAAATATAAATTGCGTATTATTTTTCAATTACTGAATAATGAAAATATTTTTCTCATTTATCCGACCTGTACACAATTCGCCTATTACGGAAAGAGAAAATAAATATGTTTGCCAATTATTGAGGTGTCGCTTATAATTGAAGAGATGTTAAAATTAAATTGCGATGCAACAAAAATACTGGGGGTGTTTATGCCTTCCTGACCTTGGTCCATAAACATTTGGTATGATAGTTACAACATAACAGAGAGAGAGAGAGAGAGAGAGAGAGAGAGAGAGAGAGAGAGGAGAGATTTTTTCTTATTAAAACTATGTAACTATATCATGGCAACATTCTTAGCCGTGCAAGAGAATGCACATGTAGATGTATGACATGTGGTGATAACTAAAGAACACTGTTAAAATTCAAAGGTATATAGTTTAAAGTACCGTAACAGAGTGAAATATTATTTGAACACTGTTCGTTATCACCACATTCTATTTTAATTTAACACTATACTTATTTTGATATCAGCGACTGCTGGGGGAGGGGGGGGGCTGAGAATTTATAAATATTTTAACATGTTTAATATCTGACTTGATTTAAATAATAAAAAAACGCGTCTAAAATGATGAATATAAAGATAATTTCGTTTATTCATATATGTTATATTTTTAAAAATATATATTTCAACTGGATTTAATACTCTAAAGACCACAAATACCCCTATAAGGGAATTACATAATATCTTGAACAAGGTGTCAGACTGACAATTTACAAGGTTGAATATTGCTACACTCACACCTTTTGATCTACTGAAAGTATGTATACTATACATAGACACTGCCTCACTGATCTTCCTGTGAAGTAAAACTTCAAAGACATTTTAAAGTCCAGACCAGTTGGTTATCTTCTCTCTTTTGAAAAAAATCAGTATGCTGAGCAATACAGTGGAATTTTTTTTATCTATAAATTGTAATACATAGTTTTAGATTCTCTGAATTTTAAAACTTTAATGCAACATGTAAACTAATATTCATTTGACAATATTGATAAAATTAAATTCATTGTAAAAAAAACACCCAACTAAATATTTAGTTACTAAAACATTGATATTGAAATATATATAAATAATTCCTCCTTTTAATTGTATGAGTTGCTATATTTCGTATGATAATTAGATTCTGAGTTTTTAATACATGCACGGATCGGAGGCGGGGGGTAAGAGGATAATTCAATTTTTTAAAACTTACATTGTACAACTATCCAAATTATGTCTAAGCTCCCCGAGAAATCGATGATATCCCTGCTCTTTCCCTGACCACGCATTTAATTTTATATGAACTTAAAGATATAGAAGCCCATTTTCTCTCTTGTAAGCAATAGGAAAGAATCAAAATAACATTAATCCAGATTTTGGTCTCAAATAAAGTAAATATTCAATTCATTGTTCAAACATATTAATAACTTATAAAAACATAGGTACAGTGGGTTACAGTGGGGCACTGTGTTGGTCAGTGCCCCGTACAGTGGTGTACAGTGAGGTACAGTGCTGGTCAGTGGGTAGGTACAGTGAGGTACAGTGAATATACAGTGGATGTCAAACAATGTCAGTCAATTTTTGGGAATATCA
Organism: Magallana angulata; assembly: GCF_025612915.1. NCBI lineage: Eukaryota > Metazoa > Mollusca > Bivalvia > Ostreida > Ostreidae > Magallana > Magallana angulata. Next base: position 66,104 of record NW_026441651.1, read on the forward strand.
GTGGATTTTGAATTCAGTAGTGTTAGTTGTTGTATTTGTTCTTTTAGCTGCTGAATTTCTTTGTCTCCCCTCTGTAATTCAGCTAGCACTATTAAATTGCGGTTTTTAAAGAACTTTGCAGTTTGGTGGTCATTGTCTTCTTAGAAAGTCACAGGGCGAAAAACAGTCTTTTAGCAAGTCCTTTAGTCCCTAAAGGTGACTTAAAGGTGGTGTAAAGGCGGCTTAAAGGATATACAATCTTTAAGCCGCCTTAAAGTCACCTTTAAGCGGAGTTTATAGGTACTTAATTTTCAAATTTCTTTAAGTCAACTTTAAGTTATCTTTAAGCTACTTTTAATCATCTTTAAGTGGAATTTTTTAGCAGGGATTGGAGGGGGTGATCCGAATGATGATATAATTTCCAAGAAATTGACAGGGGGGGGGGGTCCAGGCGGTTTTAATTGTCGCTCCATTGAACACAGATCGCTATCATCAACTCCGATTCAATGGACACAGATTTCCAATATAAGATTCTTTATTTTCTTTTTTTTTTAGTTTCAAAATTGTTGTAGAGGTGATTGCAGTCTCTGTATCTAAATATGCGCATGAAATTAAATTAAAGTATGTTTGTTACCTATTATTAATTAACGGTTAAAGAGGTCGCTCTCTCTCTCTCTCTCTCTCTCTCTCTCTCTCTCTCTCTCTTTTAACTATTAAGGTGTTCCGCTTCCGAGCGGAAGACCTTACTATTAGTCTGAGTTTTTTTTAGAATTCTTATTTTTTTTCTTCTAGACGCCAACTTTCATCCTTAATACCGATTGTTTTGAAATTTTTAGGTCTGATTACACGTCGCACGATGTTGTCGTTTCATATTTTAGTTGATGAAAATCCCCATCTGGTTTTAAGTTATTCCCCTTTTAGTAAAATTTAACGACTTCATTTTGTCCATGGGTTTAGCTTCAACGATGACTGGCAGAGTCTCAAAGATGGGCTGGTTTCGAAGCTGATACATTGACTTTTTGCAAGACATATTTCATTTGTTATTTAAGATCAATTCTGTGTAAGAATCAAAATTCGGTGGCCACGCATAGTCACGGATTTTCTTCATACTTGACAATTTGATAGACTTCGGTGAGTAAAAAAGCCCAACGCCATTTGTTTGTTGCTATGTGGTCCCGATGCCATGGTAACCGAGGGTAAAGATGTAAAATTGGCATTTTAATGCTTATTTGAGAACATATTGTGAGTAATGTGCAGCACTTGGGGTTTCCAGGGTAGAATATATTATTAAAAATAGTTGTCATTTTTCAAAAGAAGAAAAAAAATTCATAGAGAAACGAATATTTTTAGAGCGTTTCCATGGTTACTAGACAGAAATTTTAAAATCTTGTTTCTTTATCTAATTTGAATAAAAAGTGCAAATCTTAGATTTTATGGTAAACACTATTATGATTGTGCAATTATAAATTTTAATATGAAAATTGACAACCGTTGCTATGGTAACAAGCTGAAACATAAGGAAAAATATAATATTTTTAGGCATCTTTAAATGGATATTATTCACTTATAATGAATAAATATATAAAATCGAATGGTGAGAAAAAATAAAGTATGTCCTTAACTCTAATGACACTTAAAAAATATCTGAAATTTTCTAAAAATAACTGCCGTTGCTATGGACTTTAAAAAAAAGTAAAAATTTTTGTGTGAATTTTTGCGCAACTTAATTTTCCATAGCAACAACACCTATCTGTTGCATATCAAAGGTTTTTGTTGTGTATAATGAAAATTTAGATATATTTTAACAAGTTCTAACTAAAACAATTGCAAAGAAATTCTAAAATCAGGAATGAAAGCATATCAAAATAATCTTCAATTTCTCAGTTTTTCTTAAGTTTTGGCCTTGTTGCCATAGCAACGGATGTCAATTTTCATGATTAAATATATATTGCATGGACATTGATATGGATGTAAAAATTTGCTATTTTGCCATCTTTAGCCTCGATTACCATGGCAACGGTTACCCCTAGCAACCAAATATTTGTGGTTTTTTGTGTTTTACACCTAGGTGTGTCCATGTATGAAATAAAAGGAAAATTGGTAACTATGCATGGCCAGACCCTTTTGTAAATCATAAATTCTTACATAGAATTGATCAAAAATGCAAATAAAGGGAGTGGTATAGGTGTTAAAACAAAGGTTAGAAAAAAATGCTAAAAAATTCGAGTATTATCCGTTTTAGTTTTCTACCTGATAATGATTTATAATACAATGTATTTTAGAAGTTCTTGGTCTTACGGAGACCTTTCATTCGGTATTCAGAAAAAGGGGCTGGCCCCTATAAATAGGGAGTTAGAGTCGTCGAAAGTGTTTTGTCAATGACTTGTAAAGGAATAACAATTTCTAAGATGCCGTTGCGTTGGTACGGCGCTGTAGAAGATTCTACTGCGTTTACCTTGGCGTTTTACATTATTTAAGGATGCAGCGGGATCGCCGTGAGGACGCAGCTCCGGTGTGACAGGGGTTTAACAGTGAAGCGCAACTGGTTCGATGGTAGGAGCGCCTTGACCATCGCTCTCCAACTGCCGAATAATTGAACATGGCAACCAAAAACATAGAGATAACAAAACATTATTAACAATAGAAAATAATAAAAAAGTAAATATAAGGAGTTACTTCAATTAACGGATTACTAAGATAAACTAATGTAAACGTATTTCATTTGGCTATGTATTCTATTTAGAGTTTTTTTTTTGGAAAACGCCGTCCGCTAAATAAAGTTCACCGCCAAATGTAAAATATATACGTAGATAAATAGTTACAATCAGAAATGCGCTAAATTAAATCCACGCTAACTTGTTTAAAATGATATTCCACTTGAAAACGTACACGCTAAATATTATACTTTTACAGTACGAGTCAATCAAATGGGACTGGAATGCAGTCATCCAATGCCAGCAACGGGGGAAAAGGAGATACTACAGAAGACAAAACGGAAAACAATGAAGAGGCTGAGAATTACAAAGAAGACGGGTGCACTGGTAAACAAATTGGTATCAATGAAATGCTGATGTTACATCAAAAATGTGATAGTAAAATATTATAGAGATGTATTGCACTTGTTATGACAAGATCTATAGGGTATACCATGCAAGTTGGTTAAGGCAACGCTGAGTTTATTGGTCGTCGATGTGAGGGTCATTATAACATTGTTTATTTTTATGAAAACAGTGCTAAATATAAAGTGAATGTGTTCAGCAAGATATATTTCTTTTTTCGAAATGAGTCGAATTTTGAAGTTGTCTTGCCATGGTATCACGTGACGGTTGAAAATAAATCAATTTTTACAAAAAATCAAAAAGTGGCAAACTACCCCAAAATTCATTTATAGCTATAATACAATAATTCAATCGGCAATTTAGTTATGTTTATTAATATTACCAAAAGAATCTTATTGTTAATTGCATGAAATAAATGTTGTCATTATTTAACAGAAACCTCCTCATTTTTTCAATTTTATTGAAAATACGCTTTGCGTCGGTTGCCAATAGTTTCCTCGGGGTGTCAATTTCAACTGGTACCCTCCAAAACAGGAACTATTTATATAATAGTAATTAACGATAAGTAGTTGCCATTTGCATTATTTTGCCCGTATATCTCTCAATATATCCAGCCAAATAATACTTCTGTCGCAATGAACCGACACTAGGAAAACTACACGTGGTTCTATCTGAAGTGGTAATTTTAATCAAAGCTAAATTATTATTTGATATGATGCACAATCTCATTAAATGGATTAAAATTACTAATTATTCACTAAAAAGGGTTCAATAACAAACTTATTTTCATAGTTAGGTTTAATTGTTTTCAAACTTCTGTTTTTTCTGCCTTGCATTTCCGGCAGTTCATATCTGGGTCACCTTTTTAATTTGTAAATGATACGGTAAATAATCATGCAAATGTCAAACAACTCCACACACTGATATTTATTTCTGTATTACAATTACCTAGCTTGGATTTTTTAAAACCTAACTTCGTTTTTCACCAATAATTTTCTAAAAAATTTTCGATACTGGCAAATATTCGTTACCGACAAAACGACTGTACATATTTCGGCTTAAACACGTACATCCCAGGCACGTAGCATCGATGTTTCTCTCAACGAACATTAATCTTGGATTTCATATAAATCAACATGCATATGTAGTCCCCTCCTTTTTTTTTGGGGGGGGGGGGGGCACGGAAGAAATTAAAGTAAAATGAAAGAAATTAAAAATGAAAATGTGCTATAAATTGATAAATAGACCCAATACGCCCCCTTCCATATATAGCAATAGATATAATTTTCACAATTTTGAAAAGTTGCATTATTCTCCATATTGTCAAGATTTTTTTGATAAGGTTGCCCCCCCCCTCCCCTTTTTCAAAAACGATGCAAGTAGAAATTTAATTTTAAAATGCTGAACTTTCCGAATTTAGAAATATTTTCCACCTGATTGAATTTTTAATATTTCTTGTTACCGGAAATGCCGAGACAGGGGAGGGGAAATTCCGAGGTCTGTCTGTCTTGTATTAATGATTTTAATTAAAGAACCAGTTAAAGAATTCAATTTTAACATAGCACGGAAATCACGGATATCCAATTTTGAATGTTTACGATGCACAACAGAGACTGAAATGTTGAATCAAAATTGATGTCTATACATGAAAACAAACCTCTTCTAATGAAATGTGTGTGTCATTAAAACAAACCTGAAGTGCAATGGTTTTGCTTTTTTTTCTTAAAGTACCATCATTACAAATAAGTGTCAATAATACAATGTAACATTAAATTAAGAAAAACAATTAGACTCATCGTAAAAATTCTACATTTCAAGTCAAATTCGGTTAACCCCCCCCCCCCCCTGTCTTCGACCAACTAATTCGCCGCCCCAATACGAAGTACCTTCCAACGCTCTCTCTCTCTCTCTCTCATGCACAAATACTTTAGATATGTTTTGTACTACTAAATGTAGCATGCGGTAATATTGCCAGTGTTTAAAATCGTGTATTTCAATGTTTATTGATCATTGATTGTCTTCTTTCTGATTTGAAGTCCATGATAAACGAAGTACTGTGTATGATAAACGATGTACTTCTCCTTTGTGTATAAGTACAGAACACATTCTTTTGTTTGTCTGAGATCAAGAAAAACCTCAGAAATAAGGTGGCAGGGGATAGTTTTTTTGGTCGAGGAAATGTGAGGCAGATAGTGCTCATATATGAGATTTAATTTTTCAGTGGGTTTCTAAATTTGCTAAAATTGGTTTGCATTCAGGGGACACATGGTCCCGACTCTTGAGAATTTTTAAACATTTCAGAATAAAACAAGTACAACTTACATATAGCGCTATAAAGAATAGCCAGGAACGGTCTCAAAATTTTCTGAAAAATTGCCCTTTTTCACATTTTCACGGGTCCAGAACCACGCTCCAGTCCCGAGCAACTGCCATAAACTACCATAGGATTGGTAACTTAATGCATACCCATGCAAATAATAACCAATTGATGGGGGGAGGGGGTCAATCACCTTCTTTTCGTGTGACATTTTCGTGTTCTGAACCCACCCTACTTTTCAAGCACAAAACCGTAAGTGAAAATTTTGGCCACAGTTTCGCATTTTCATTCCATATCTGATGAAAAGTGCTACCAGTATTAAAGTATCATATACATATCCAACGTACGATTTAATTTTACCGTAACACAGGTAAGTAAGTAATCCCGATCGAAGAATATTCGGTTTTAAGATTAAATTATTCATTTTGAGTACTACTTTCATTGATGAAATCATTTAATTCTTAAATTTCGTTTCATTTAACTTGCAGTCCTATATTTTGAAGGTATGGGATAGGATAGGATAGGATATAGCTTATTTGCAGGATAGAATGCAGGATATCGGATAGGATAGGATAGATTTGTCAACTTTCACGATAGCAACACTGTATGACCTGAACCTTTGACTATTTGACACAATATGTCTTCTTTGATAATTCATTAAAATTTGTTTTAAAATGTATAAGAAATGTATGTTTGATTACTTTGATATGTGATTGTCGATTACTTAATTACTTGTTCAGTTTACATTTGTACATGTACATAAATTCCGTAAAAACAGTATTGTTGTACATATTACTTGCTATCGACGTTCTTTTAGTTTTGTCTTTCGGAAAATTATATTTATAAAAATGAATAGAATAATATGACATTCTAGACATTTTCACCACGAATGAATACACACTATTTCTAGTCTGGTGAAACAATTCAAAAACATTAATATTTTATAGGTCTCATGAAATGTCATCGAATGAATATCGACAGCAATACACCAATTGAAGAAAAAGGTACACTCTAATTAAAGCGCATAAATCATCATACGTTTATTGCCATGTATATTTAATAGTTGTATTTTTAAATTTTCATGTTTCTTTTAATGACAGGCTCAAACAAGGAAAACAATGCAGTAACTGAAGCCAATCCAGACAATGTAGTAAATAAGAATACACCTGCTGAAGCCCCTTTAATTATATTTGATAAGGATGATTAAGACGCAGAAATAACGAATGCATGTGTACAAATGGATACATGTACCAACTACTACCCTACGTAATAACCCCGCAAACGCGGAAAATCTAACTTAAAAAAGCTTTGTATGTTGACGACTGATATTTTAAGGTAATTTGTTATCTATTGTGCTCAATTTTGTTCTTAATTTTTATTGACCTTTGTTTTGTTATATAATCTGCTTAATTTTGTTTTTACTCTTCAATTGGCCGTTTGTTTTAAAAAACTAAAAATTTACCAGAGGAGTGAAGGGGGATGTTTCCATAGAATGAAAAATTACATAGTTAACTTTTGTGCGGCTTTTGACTTCTTGCCTCATATGCAGAATGATGTAATATGTTTGCATGCCTAATAAAGTGGTATTAAGTATCAAAACGCAATCGCAAACATTCAAATGTATACTTGCTTTTATATCAAGATGCTGTATTGACAATGAAATAACTTTAAAAAGGGTTAAATATAGATTGCCTCAACTGCCTGATGAAATGATTGATACTTTCTTATTATATGATTGTATACTGATTTTTCAACATTATACAATTATAGTTCAACATTATATTCTATTACATGTAATGTTTTATTATCATTTTTTGTATATGCTGAAACTTTCCATTTTATGCTGATACTTTGTTTTTATATGATAGTACCTCTTCATTTTATGATGGTACAGGTATTTCATGATATGCTGTAGTTCTGAAAATAGGGAAGCATCTGATTCAAAATACGCTAAAACTCATAACATGTGGATGTAAAAGTGTTTAACTCTGAGGCCCGTTTCTCAAAGAGAAAACACTTAGGTTTGGGCTTAAGTTAGTCCGACTAACTACATGTAAGTTACGTCACTATTTATCCGGGTCTAAGTTGCGTTTTATGAAAGAATTGTAAGTTCGGGTTTTAAATGCCGAAAAACTTGGACCTTCGCTGAGAATGATTAGCATGCGTACATTGTATTTTGATTTTTGTTGAAGCTATGACTATAGTTATGTGATGGATAAATATTCCAATTGATAGACCATGTACTCGATGAAAGTACTGTCTTATACTTATAAATAATTATAAACCATGACATTCGAATACTATTGACAGTAAAACAAACAATTTCTCTACTTACAAATGTGTTTAAGACAAAAAACGTTGATACCCCCAAAGACCTAACTAGAATACATGGCACTAGAATGCGCTGTAGCCCAAATTGAGACGCATGAAATAAATGCATACAAAATCTGTCTCATATTTGCGTAAAATTAAAAGTATCTCAGATTGCATGGGCAGGGTAGGGAAGCCCACATAGATGTAAAGAATTACCTTTCTTGTTTTAAATCAAAAGACCGATTCAAATGCTTCGACCTGTATATGGCTCGATAGTTTTTTAGCACCTTACTGAATTCTTTATAGACAATCTTCAAACTCTCTATTATGACTATGATAGAGCAACGTATTAAAATTACCCCTTTAAAAAGCAACACAGTAAAATTTAATTTGGAATCCTGAATTTCAACTGTATACATAACATGTACCTGCGCATTGTACATATATATATGTCTTCAGTAAGAAAAACAATAAAAAAAATGTTAAAACTGCTAATTTGAATACATGTGTTGTAAAATTGTCTCAATACTAAGTTGGTTTAATTGCGTTGGATAAACATGGTCTTGGCGATAACTGTTTTATACAAAATATGTACAATACAGCGTCATAATTTTAACAATCTGCATAATAGTATTAGTAACAAATAATGTAGTTTAATAATAATATTGATGGATTATAAATGCACAACACAATAAATTAACTACGACAGATGTTTGATATTATGTTAATCATTAGGTTAAGTAATTTTGAGGCATGGTTCAGAAACTTTCCTATGTTAAATACTTAGTTCTTTGAAATTGTTTACACATAATAAACATTGGTTGTTTTCCCCGATATGCCTGCATATCAAGTTAGTTTGGGGATGACCAACCACATTTTTGGGGGGTCAGATGGGCGTGGGGGACTAACACAGTATCCTATGGGACAAATTGAAGATTCCAGTGTAAATGGTTATTACTTAATACGTTAAATATAATAACCGAGATATCAAATCAGAACCATATTTCAGATATAATAATCATTTATTGACTGTTATAGGCGATATATTAGGTATACTAGATCTGCCCCCCCCCCCCCCCCCCCCAGGAATTAGAAATGACAAAATATCTCAAAAACAGTGGGACCCTGTCCCCCAAACCATCTATATTTTTGTCTCTTGTGTCGTTGCAAATCAAATAGCTTGTAGGTCATAAGCCCGAAGGGTGCTCCTGACACCCCTTGAAAGAAAATGGTCACATTCTGAAACGGCTGAGATCCTTACCTCTAAACTATAGAATAATATTGGTTTTTTTTTGTGTCAATAGCCATCAAATGATATGTAGGTCGCGAGCCCCGACGGTGATCCTGACCTTCTCGAACAGGAAGTGTCCAAATATATTGAAAACGGTTGACATCTGATTTATAGAAGATTACCCCTAGTGGAGCATCGTTAATTTCCAAAAAAAAAAATTGCGGTTTGACCCATGTGGGTCATCTCTACCCCCATGATGGCCTCGCTTCCTTTCGGATAATTTATAATCGCCTCAATTATAAATACATGTTTTGGTTTTTTTGTAAACACAAGAAATGCTTTCACCAAATAATAAAATTGTTTTGACAAATGGTCAATAATGTTCCTATACGTCATACATCTACATGCCGTATTAACATCTGCGATAAAATTTTGCACGAAAATCCATAAACAATTTTCTTCATAAATAAAAAAATAGCCTTTGTAACATATTTTGTCTTGGTCATACCAATTGTAGGCTAATCTAATTCAACCAGTTTGCCTTTTTACATTCACACCCCGTTTGAGGCATTAATTAATTTGTGTTTAATCATTTCTAACAATTTATCATAAAATTACCTTATTTTACAACTAATACATACTTAAACATTATAATAATTTACCCAAAATTAAAACAAAATACAAAACATTTCCTACAATCTTCAACAGCAGTCTGCTGGTTTCAAAATTAACCATATACTTATTAGGGTTTTTTTCTAATACAGAAAGCACTTTTTGGTTATAATAGGTTTAACCTATTTTCTCAGTGTCCCCTGTTAAAAAATCATCACGTGCCTGTATGTCACATGAGTCCAATAATTTTCGATTTTTGGATAAAACATTTCACAATAAAAGGAATCGCCAATGTATCTCTACATAGATGAACATATGATTGTAGTATACATGTAGCTCACCCAAACTTTGTTATATTTTAGCACTTCACAATGATATAGGGTCGAAAGACGGGGCATAATCTCTTTTATCTTTGATGTGTACATCAAACGGATACCAGGGCAGTGTAGGAGACCTATGGGACTATTATTTTCCGGTCTCAAATTTAGGCTGTAGGGGTACCACCAAGTGGCTCCCAGGGTTTCTGGCTCATTCCAGCGGTTTATATCTCACTTGAGATTGACCACAAGAACTTGGAAACACTGGGATTTGGTAGAGGACTTCAGGAGCTATTCATAATAAGCGTAAGAGGGCACCTATGACCCCTACAGGGGTGTAGTTAGTTCACCCGAACTTTGTCATATTTTAGCATTTCACAATGATATAGGGGTGAAAGGCCCTTAAGTCCCCTACACTGCCCTGGTATCCGTTTGATGCACACTTGAAAGATAAAAGAGATAATAGCCCGCCTTTCACCCCTATATCATTGTGAAACGCTAAAAAATGACAAAGTTCGGGTGAGCTACATGTAAATAAAAGGTCGTAACTAGAATTTTCATAGTTTTCAATATCAAGGAAAATTGTATTAAATGGTTACCTTTTCTGTATGTATTAGTAAAATCTTTACGCTTTTAAAATTAAGAATTAGCATGATTTCTACTAGATTCAAAGTTAAAATGGAAAATAAATGAATCAATAGATCAGATACGACTTTTCATTACTTGGTCAAAGTGATATGAAAAGTTGTAACTGACACTCACAACTTTATTAAAGTTTGGTTCTGAGCAAATTGAGGTCTTATGTATAACTTACAACCTTTAAGTTTTCTCTATAATTATTTAAAGAGTTTATACATGTATTTTATCTGTTCATAATACAATATGGTTCAAATCTTTTGCATATTAATGATATATAGCTAAAATGCCTCTGTATATGATACTATTTTTTGTGTCATATTTCCATAGGCATCGCAAATAATTATTGTGAAAGCATCATTCTTAGGAAAATAATATCCAATATTGTATTAAGTGCAAGAACATAGTCGTATAAATAGCTGCAGGTCTTCAGCTCCAGGTCTGAAAAAAATTCGGATGGACGACAAGCTTTTTTCAGACCGAGAGCTACATACCTGCAACTAGATAGTTGCAGGTCTGCACCTCTCGGTCTGATATACTGTAGACGTACTTATGTCCGCGTGGTATTAATTTACGCTATGAACGCGGGCACAAATTTTCCGCGAATTTTTTTCCCAGTGTACTTAAAGTGCATTTTGGAATGAAATTTTGAAATTGCATTACATGAATAAGGATAATCGGAAGTTACTACATTAGATAACACTTGCATATACGTGTACCCAATGTATATCGTTTTTATCAAAGTAGATAATTTTAATCATTAGATTTATTCAATTTTGTGATCCAAAGGAAAATCCATAAGTCGGACGGTATCCGTAATAAAAGTTTTATGAAAACCCCGAAAACTCTAAAACTGCTGAATTAACAAACAAAGTGAACATTTGTATACTGATAACAAACACAGGCACTTGACGTTAGAAATATTTTTTTTTACAATAAGATTCCAAGAACTTTGACAACAAGAGGCCCAGGGGCCACATCGCTCACCTGAGCAACAATTGCCTTAATTCTGATCAAATTGGCATTACAGTATCAAAATATCTCGACAACTAAGTACAGTAGATCTTGCTAAAAAAAATCTGCCAATTTTTATTCACCTCTTATTTTTTGTTAAATACCAAGCCCTTTTTGTTGTTGTACTTGTAAGAAGATTTTTCTCTGTTCCTATATACAGTCAGTTCAAGCATATTTTTTACAACATACACCATAGCATAGCATAGAATTGAAATTTCATAGCATAGCATTGAAATCTCATAGCATAGCATTGGAATCTCATACCATAGCATACAATCTCATAGAATCGCATTCGTCATATCATACCATAGCATAGCATACAACATTCTTTTAACTCGGTTTTATGTGTTTTTATTTGAAAAAATAAATGTTTACATAATAGATTTGTGGTAAACTTTGGCTCCTTATTATTTTACTTCGAAATGTGTGGAACTATTCTGTGTATAGAGGCGTTTTAATTCAAATCTCATAGCATACCATAGCAAAGCCCTTCATTTCAATTTCTCATAGCAAAGCATACAAATATGACAAAGTTCGGATGAGCAAACTGAACCCTTGTAGGGGTCATATGTGCCCTCTAACACTTATTATGAATACGTCCTGAAGTCCTCTACCTAATCCTACAGTTTTCAAGTTCTTGTGGTCAATCTCAAGTGAGATATAGTTCCCTGAAATGAGCCAGAACCCATGGGAGCCACTTGGTGGTACCCCTGCAGCTCAATTTTGAGACTGGGAAATAATAGCAATTTAAGTCCCTTACACTGCCCTGCGATCCGTTTGATATCCACTTCAAAGATAAAAGAGATAATTGCAGGCCTATTATTCCTATATCATTGTAATATTGATAATTTCCCTCAGAAAGTAAACCCTGTTTTTTATATTCTCAATCATGTTTAGCTGTTAAATAAACGTCGATTTCATTGTGAAATGCTAAAATATGACAAAGTTCGGATGAGCTAACTTAACCCGTGTAGGGGTCGTAGGTGCCCTCTAACGCTTATTATGAATAGTTCCTGGGGTCCTCTACCTAATCTTGCAGTTTCCAAGTTCTTGTGGTTAATTTCAAGTGAGATATACACCCCTGAAATGAACCTGAACCCCTGGGAGCCACTTGGTGGTACCCCTACAGCCCAAATTTGAGACCGGGAAAAATTGGCCCTATAGGTCCCCTACACTGTCCTCCGATCCGTTTGATGCACATTTCAAAGATAAAAGAGATAATTGCCCGTCTTTCACCACTATATCATACCCCAATATCATTGTGAAATGCTAAAATATGACCAAGTTCGGGTGAGCTAACGGAACCCTTCTAGGGGTCATATGTGCCCTCTAACGCTTATTATAAATACCTCTTGATGTCCTCTACCTAATCGTGGAGTTTTTAAGTTCTTATGGTCAATCTCGAGTGAGATATAAACCCCTGAAATGAGCCAGAACCCCTGGGAGCCACTTGGTGGTTCAGTCATTTCAAGCATATCTTGTACAACATACACCATAGCATAGCATTGACATCTCATAGCATAGCATTGGAATCTCATACCATAGCATACAATGTCATAGAATCACATTCGTCATATTATACCATAGCATACCATAGCATAGCATACAACATTCTTTTAACTCGGTTTTTAGTGTTTTTATTTGATAAAATAAATGTTTACATAATAAATTTGTGGTAAACCTTGGCTTCTTTTTATTTTACTTCGAAATATGTGGAACTATTCTGTGTATACAGGCGTTTTTATTCTAATCTCATAGCATACCAAATCATTTAGCCCTTCATTTCAATTTCTCACAGCATTGCATACAAATCTCATAGCTAGCATACAAAGTAATTAAAATCGCATACCATAACATAGCATACAGTTGTAAAAGATATGCATGAAATGACTGTACCCCTACAGCCTAAATTTGAGACCGGGAAACATTAGCCCCATAGGTCCCCTTCACTGCCCTGCGATCCGTTTGATGCACACTTCAAAGTGTAAGAGATAATTGCCCGCCTTCCCCCCTATATCATTGTGAAATGCTAAAATATGACAAAGTTATGATGAGCTAACTGAACCCTTTTAGGGGTCATAGGTGCCCTCTAACGCTTATTATGAATACCTCCTGAAGTCCTCTACCTAATCCTAGAGTTTTCAAGCTCTTGTGTTCAATCTCAAGTGAGATATAATTCCCTGAAATGAGCAAGAACCCCTGGGAGCCACTTGGTGGTACCCCTACGGCCCAAATTTGAGGCTGGACATAATAGCACCATAAGTCCCCTACACTGCCCTGCGATCCATTTGATGCCCACTTCAAAGATAAAAGAGATAATTGCCTGCCTTTTAATCATTTATCATTGTAATATTTTATAATTGCCTTTAGAAAATAGACCCTGTTTTCTATTCTTAATCATGTTTAGCTGTTAAATAAACGTCGATTATATTGTGAAATGCTAAAATATGACAAAGTTTGGATGAGCTAACTGAACCCTTGTAGGGGTCGTAGGTGCCCTCTAACGCTTATTATGAATAGTACCTGAGGTCCTCTACATAATCTTGGAGTTTCCAAGTTCTTGTGGTCAATTTCAAGTGAGATATACACCCCTGAAATGAGCCAGAACCCCTGAGAGCCACTTGGTGGTACCCATACGGCCCAAATTTGAGACCGGGAAATAATACCTCAATAGGTCCCCTACACTGCCATGCGATCCGTTTGATGCCCACTTCAAAGATAAAAGAGATAATTGCCCGTCTTTCACCACTATATCATTGTGAAATGCTAAAATATGACAAAGTTCGGGTGAGCTAACGGAACCCTTCTAGGGTCATATGTGCCCTCTAACGCTTATTATAAATACCTCTTGATGTCCTCTACCTAACCGTGGAGTTTTAAAGTTCTTATGGTCAATCTCAAGTGAGATATAAACCCCTGAAATGAGTCAGAACCCCTGGGAGCCACTTGGTGGTACATGTACACCTTCAGCCCAAATTTGAGACCTGAAAATAAAAACCCCATAGGTCCTCTACACTGCCCTGCGATCCGTTTGATGCACACTTCAAAGATAAAAGAGAATTGCCCGCCGTTCACCCCTATATCATTGTGAAATGCTAAAATATGACAAAGTTTGGGTGAGCTAACGGAACCCTTGTAGGGGTCATATGTGCCCTCTAACGCTTATTATGAATACCTCCTGATGTCCTCTACCTAATCGTGGAGTTTCCAAGTTCTTATGGTCAATCTCGAGTGAGATATAAACCCTTGAAATGAGAAAGAACCCCTGGGAGCCACTTGGTGGTTCAGTCATTTCAAGCATATCTTTTACAACATACACCATAGCATAGCCAAGCATAGCATTGACAGTTCATAGCATAGCATTGAAATCTCATAGCATAGCATTGGAATCTCATACCATAGCATACAATCTGATAGAATCGCATTCGTTATATTATACCATAGCATACCATAGCATAGCATACAACATTCTTTAACTCGGTTTTTAGTGTTTTTATTTGATAAAATAAATGTTTACATAATAGATTTGTGGTAAACTTTGGCTTCTTATTATTTTACTTCGAAATATGTGGAAATATTCTGTGTATAGAGGCGTTTTTATTCAAATCTCATAGTATACCATAGCATAGCATATCATACCATACCATTAAGCCCTTCATTTCAATTTCTCATAGCATTGCATACAAATTTCATATCATAGCATACAAACTTCATAGCATATAATTAAAATCGCATACCATAACATAGCATACATTTGTAAAAGATATGCATGAAATGACTGTACCCCTACAGCCTAAATTTGAGACCGGGAAAGTATAGCCCCATAGGTCCCCTTCACTGCCCTGCGATCCGTTTGATGCACACTTCAAAGATAAAATAGATAATTGCCCGCCTTCCCCCCTATATCATTGTGAAATGCTAAAATATGACAAAGTTATGATGAGCTAACTGAACCCTTGTAGGGGTCATAGGTGCCCTCTAACGCTTATTATGAATACCTCCTGAAGTCCTCTACCTAATCCTAGAGTTTTCAAGCTCTTGTGTTCAATCTCAAGTGAGATATAATTCCCTGAAATGAGCAAGAACCCCTGGGAGCCACTTGGTGGTACCCCTACGGCCCAAATTTGAGGCTGGAAATAATAGCACCATAAGTCCCCTACACTGCCCTGCGATCCATTTGATGCCCACTTCAAAGATAAAAGAGATAATTGTCTGCCTTTTAATCCTTTATCATTGTAATATTTTATAATTGCCTTTAGAAAATAGACCCTGTTTTCTATTCTTAATCATGTTTAGCTGTTGAATAAACGTCGATTATATTGTGAAATGCTAAAATATGACAAAGTTTGGATGAGCTAACTGAACCCTTGTAGGGGTCGTAGGTGCCCTCTAACGCTTATTATGAATAGTACCTGAGGTCCTCTACATAATCTTGGAGTTTCCATGTTCTTGTGGTCAATTTCAAGTGAGATATACACCCCTGAAATGAGCCAGAACCCCTGAGAGCCACTTGGTGGTACCCATACGGCCCAAATTTGAGACCGGGAAATAATAACTCAATAGGTCCCCTACACTGCCATGCAATCTGTTTGATGCACACTTCAAAGATAAAAGAGATAATTGCCCGTCTTTCACCACTATATCATTGTGAAATGCTAAAATATGACAAAGTTCGGGTGAGCTAACGGAACCCTTCTAGGGGTCATATGTGCCCTCTAACGCTTATTATAAATACCTCTTGATGTCCTCTACCTAACCGTGGAGTTTTAAAGTTCTTATGGGCAATCTCAAGTGAGATATAAACCCCTGAAATGAGTCAGAACCCCTGGGAGCCACTTGGTGGTACATGTACACCTTCAGCCCAAATTTGAGACCTGAAAATAAAAACCCCATAGGTCCTCTACACTGCCCTGCGATCCGTTTGATGCACACTTCAAAGATAAAAGAGAATTGCCCGCCGTTCACCCTTATATCATTGTGAAATGCTAAAATATGACAAAGTTTGGGTGAGCTAACGGAATCCTTCTAGGGGTCATATGTGCCCTCTAACGCTTATTATGAATACCTCCTGATGTCCTCTACCTAATCGTGAAATGAGCAAGAACCCCTGGGAGCCACTTGGTGGTTCAGTCATTTCAAGCATATCTTTTACAACATACACCATAGCATAGCCAAGCATAGCATTGACAGTTCATAGCATAGCATTGACATCTCATAGCATAGCATTGGAATCTCATACCATAGCATACAATTTGATAGAATCGCATTCGTTATATTATGCCATAGCATACCATAGCATAGCATACAACATTCTTTTAACTCGGTTTTTAGTGTTTTTATTTGAAAAAATAAATGTTTACATAATAGATTTGTGGTAAACTTTGGCTTCTTATTATTTTACTTCGAAATATGTGGAACTATTCTGTGTATAGAGGCGTTTTTATTCAAATCTCATAGTATACCATAGCATAGCATATCATACCATACCATTAAGCCCTTCATTTCAATTTCTCATAGCATTGCATACAAATTTCATATCATAGCATACAAACCTCATAGCATATAATTAAAATCACATACCATAACATAGCATACATTTGTAAAAGATATGCATGAAATGACTGTACCCCTACAGCCTAAATTTGAGACCGGGAAATTATAGCCCCATAGGTCCCCTACACTGCCCTGAGATCCGTTTGATGCACACTTCAAAAAAAAAAGAGATAATTGCCCGCCTTTCACCACTATATCATTTTGAAATGCTAAAATATGACAAAGTTCGGGTGAGCTAACGGAACCCTCTAGGTGTCGTATGTGCCTTCTAATTTTTTTTATTAATACCCCTTGATTTCCTCTATCTACTCGTGGAGTTTCCAAGTTTTTATGGTCAATCTCAAGTGAGATATAATCCCCTGAAATGAGCAAGAACCCCTGGGAGCCACTTGGTGGTACCCCTACAGCCCAAATTTGAGACTGGGAAATAATAGCACCATAAGTCCCCTACACTGCCCTGCGATCCGTTTGATGCACACTTCAAAGATAAAAGAGATAATTGCCCGCCGTTCACCCCTATATCATTGTGAAATGGTAAAATATGACAAAGTTCGAGTGAGCTAACTGAACCCTTGTAGGGGTCGTAGGTGCCCTCTATCGCTTAATATGAATACCTCCGGAGGTCCTCTACCTCATCCTAGAGTTTCCATGTTCTTGTGGTCAATTTCAAATGAGATATACACCCCTGAAATGAGCCAGAACCCCTGAGAGCCACTTGGTGGTACCCATACGGCCCAAATTTGAGACCAGGAAATTATAGCCCCAGTCCCCTACACTGCCCTGCGATCTGTTCGATGCACACTTCAAAGATAAAAGACATAATTGCCCGCCTTTCATCCCTATATCATTGTGAAATGCTTAAATATGATAAAGTTCGGGTGAGCTAACTGAACCCTTGTATGGGTCATATGTGCCCTCTAACGCTTATTATGAATACCTCTTAAGGTCCTTTACCTAATCCTAGAGTTTTCAAGTTCTTGTGGTCAATCTCAAGTGAGATATAAACCCCTGAAATGAGCCTGAACCCCTGGGAGCCCCTTGGTGGTACCCCTACAGCCCAAATTTGAGACTGGGAAATAATAGCCCCATAAGTCCCCTACACTGCCCTGCGATCTGTATATAATTGCCCGCCTTTCACCCCCTGAAATGCAAAAATATGATACAAAGTTCGGGTGAGCTAAACCGACCCTTTTCATTGTTGTATTCTTTGAAGGTACAAAATAATCTTAATTTCAACTGATGATTTTCGCTGTTTTTGACTGCGACATATGATAATTTTTTTTTTATGAGAACAAAATCAAAATGCTATGGAAGCACATTTAGGACCTTTCAAACAATATTTTTGAATTTGATATAACGAATTATTGAATTTGTTAAAACGAATTTAAATCGTTATAACGAATTGTTGAATCCGTTATAACGAATTAAATTTGTTATAACACATTTTAGGAATTCGTTATAACGAATTTAATCTGTTATGTTATAACAAATTCGCTTAATTCGTTATTTTAAAGTTTTAATTCGTAATTTCGGTTTTTAGAAATCGGTTTTAACATATTTTCATCCAATTTGTGGTAACAAATTTTTATGTTTTGGGGAACAATTTAACGGGGCGGACTTTATTTGTCCCATATCGGCCTACGACGAAATACGCCGATCAATTGATCGGCGTTACACGGCGAAATGGTAAATGAAGTGAACCGTCGTAAAAACAAAAGTGGAGGAAAATATTGTCACAGATGTTGCTGTTACCATGGTAACAGATGTAACAATTCCAAAAGACACCTTACTTTATCGGCTTTGCTAGAATTCCTACATAGATAGAAGCAAAATATTGAAGAACTGTTATATATGTAGCAACGCATTTTCACCAAAATTACCATGCAGGATATACAGATTTGTTTTGACGGGTTTCTGCGCAAAATTCCCCAAAGTTAATGCTTTTAATCAATGAGCATGCTGCTTAATTAAAGGGTACCTGCAGCCCAGCCAATGTTGAACCTATATCATATAGCATTTATTTACCAGAATTAAATGCAAAAACCGCATTGACATTGATGCAAAAATAATGAAGTTACGCCTTTTCAAAATGCCTATTTTTACCATCTTTTAGAATTCTAATCAATAGAAAATGAAATTAGGCGATAACGAGGCTTCACTGACGTCACGAGGTCAACACGAGAGAAATTTCATTACAAAGCTATACAAACTAAATTCGATTTTACAGCAAAAATGATTGATACAGGTCTGATGTTTTGACGTATCTAGTTATTTTAAGTATCGTAGATTTAGAAAGTTGTATCCGCAATTTTTTTGTTACAGTCAGTTTTCTTTTTAAACGATTTTAAAATTTGCTATTATATCGCCTTTTACCGATGAATACGATATCTTTAAAAGCTTGCATGGGCAGATTTATGTTCATTATTCATATTTTTTTTTGTCGCTGCGTGTTAAAATCCAATAAAGCTTAAAGGGCTTTATGATAGATTTAATATGCACGCTCCGACCAAAATTATCACCTCATAATATTAAAAGAATGATGTCTGTTTTGTACGGAAGCCCATTTAGGACCTATCAAAAAATATTTTTGAATTTGATATAACGAATTCTTGAATTTGTTAAAACGAATTTAAATCGTTATAACGAATTTTTGAATCCGTTATAACGAATTAAATTTGTTATAACAAATTTTAGGAATTCGTTATAACGAATTTAATCTGTTATAACAAATTCGCTGAATTCGTTATTTCAAATTTTGAAATCTGTTCTAACAAATTAAATTTGAAATAACGAATTCCTGAATTCGTTATTTCAAAGTTTTGATTTGTATTTTCGGTTTTTTAAAATCGGTCATAACCTATTTCATCCAATTTGTGGTAACAAATTTCATGTTATGGGGAACAAATTAAACGGGGTGGACTTCATTTGTTCCATATTGGCGTACGACGAAATGTGCCGATCAATTAATCAGCGTTAAACGGCGAAATGGTAAATGAAGTAAACTGGCGTAAAAACAAAAGTGGAGGAATGTATTGTCACAGCTGTTGTTGTAACCATGGTAACAGATGTAACAATTCCAAAAATTGTTTAGTCAATGCTATTAATCAATGAGCATGCTGATTTATTAAATGGTACTTGCAGCCAAGCCAATGTCGAACTTATGTCATAGAATTTATTTACCAGAATTTAATGCAAAACCGCACCGAAATAGATGCAAAAATAATGGAGTTACGCCTCTTCAAAGAGCCTATTTTAAAAATTTGCTATTCTAATCGCCTTATCGATGAATGCGTTATCTTTAAACGCTGGCATGGGCATTACTCATATTTACTTTGGTCGGTGCGTGTTCAAATCCAATAAAGCTTGAAGGGCTTTATGATAGATTTGATATGCACGCTCCGACCGAAATTATCACCTAATAATATTCAAAGAATGATGCCTTTTTGCTTACATTTATATTATTTCCAATTTCTACACTTAAAACCAACATTTTAAAACCACTGATTTTTTTTTCATGCATAGAACATGTTATGTATTATTGCAGCAAATACCGTTTCTCGGTTATGCTGTAGGACACGCCCATTTTGTGTCACTCATTTTTTATGAAATTATTGGGCTATTGGTTTCAAAATTGATTTGTAATGTTAGCACAGTGAAGGACATTGAAAAACATAAATATGATATTTTATATGGCAAAGCCAGACATTATAACCAGGATGTGCGCATGCGTGAACCAACTTTCCATCGGGATTGGTAAACGTGTGGGAGGAAATTCGATAGCTTCTTGGAGGAACTTCGAACTGATGATAGGTGCTAATAAAAAAAACCAAAAAAAAAAAAACAAAGAGACAAAAAACCGCGACTTTAATATTATATAGTCATTAAAAATAATAGGAATGTTATGTACCTTTGGTGTACACTTAAAAAAGATTTAAATATTTGCGAGGACAATAAAGGCAATTTTACAGGAAAACAACAGACACGTAGCTTTAAACGGGTGGGTGGGTGGGGATGGCAGGGAGGGGCATGTAAAAAATTGAAAGTGACTGGGAGAAAATAAACAGTGGAATTCAAATTTGAGGTAAACTTAGCATTTCTATAGCTAACCCAACGGTCTACGATTTTCGAATTTTTGAAAAACATTTTTTTTTGCATGTCAAGAATTGTTTGGCGATTCTCTAACCCCCCCCTCCTTTTTTTTCACTTTTTTACGATAACACCTTTCTGAACAAAATATCACAGTTTCCTTACATATACCAGTAAGAGACAATTTGCTTTATATATACACCAATATTACAGTATCTCATACAATATACCATTCACCAGGTTCTGG
This sequence comes from Magallana angulata, assembly GCF_025612915.1. Classification (NCBI taxonomy): domain Eukaryota; kingdom Metazoa; phylum Mollusca; class Bivalvia; order Ostreida; family Ostreidae; genus Magallana; species Magallana angulata. Next base: position 87,468 of record NW_026441651.1, read on the forward strand.
ATTTATTGTAAAAAAAATCCAAGGTTAGGAGGACAGGGGTTATTGGGGAATGGTATGGGTGGTAAGGACACCGACCCCATGTACCTCTATCCATAACCCCTCACCAAGGTCTGTGTGCCCATCACCAGGGTCTGTATATACCCATCACCAGGGTCACCGTACGTATTACCAGAGTCGGTGTACGTATCACCAGGATCTGTATACGCATAACCCGATTCAGTATACCCATCATCAGGACACCAGGGTCTCAATTCTTATCCTGAGGGTCAATGTTTCTTTGTGCTCATCACCAGGGTCTATTTACCCATAGCCAGAAATCCACGTAACCATCACCAGGGTCTCAATTCCCACACCAGGGTCAGTGTACGTTTCACTAGGGTCTGTATGCCTATCACTGGTGTCTGTTTACAAGTATTTATTAATAGGGTCAGAGTGCACATCACTAGCGTCTGTATACACATATACAGAATCCGTATACCCATCGCCAGGGTCAGTTTACCTATAACCAACGTTAGTGTACCCAATTACAAGTGTACATGTATACGCGTAACCAGAGTCAGTATACCCATCACCTGGGTCTCAATACCTTTCACAATATAGGTTTTGAGACCCTGGTAATGGGCACATAGACCCTGGTAATATGTATACTGACCTTGGTGATATGTCTACTGACTTGGTGATGGGCACACAGACCCTGGTGATACGAACACTGACCCTGATGATACGTACACTGACCCAGGTTATTTGTATGCAGACCCAAGTGATGGGCACACATCGTAATATTGACCCAGGTTATGGGTATACAGACCCTGGTGATACAAATACTTATTCTGGTGATACGTCCACTATGCTATTAAAACATTTAAGATCCTAATCCGTGGAGGTAGGGGGTTAGGTGAACACTTAACTTCAATTCTACACTTTATTACCTCCCTTTCGATTCAGATTTTACCTGGTCCCAAAAACATTGGTGGTGGTGTTGGGGGGGGGGCAACTCTTTGTTAATTCACCTTTTATATGTAAATTTAAGAAAAGTGTGCTGAAGGGGGTAGTCTCGTCCCCACTGCCCCTGCGCCACTCCACACACTCCCTTTTGCTGTGCCTGTTGCTTTCCTGTAACATTGTTCTTCGTTGTTCTCTCAAATACTAATATTTATTCAACATTTTGGTGTAAATCTAATGTACACAACATTCCTATCACTTTTAATAAACATTTATAATGTAAAAAAAGAATTTTCCTATACTTTTTGGGAGTTGATTTTAATAAACTCTCCTATGCAGTTACTCTGGCGAACCGAAAGTGAAACAGTGTTTGGACCTAAGCACAAATCATCATCGCTGAAAAGACATAGATCTTGAAAATAATAGATAAATTCGGTGTACTGTATGCTGTACCATTGTTTTTCAAAAGAAACGTATTGATAAATACCTTGAAAATAGTCAGATTTTATATAGTACGAACAATTTAATTGATTTTTGTAGTTGTATGTATTTCTTACGCCAGAGTTCAATATCGTCTCGTTCAACCAGACGCTCGGCTGTCTCCGTAAATCTCCGACAAGCAGAAGGTCTCTCTTGGTAGTCGGAGATTAACGGAGACAGCCGAGCGTCTGGTTGAACGAGACTGGAGTTCAATATTGCTTGGATCCAGACGTGTACAATTTTTCGATTACTGATACACAGTTTGATGAAATTAATTATATCGTTAAATATTACACAACATGATTCATATGGGATTTTCTCGAAATTCTTGTGTGCGTAATTCAAATACAGATTAGAAACTACTTGCCAGGCAAAATAACATATCGTTGATTTTAAAATTGATAATAATCAATAAAATCAACTCCCGACGGTACTTCAGTATTTTGATTTAAATTGTTCAAATATCAGTTCGAAGTTCCTCCAAACAGCTTTCGAATTTCCTCCCAAACGTTTACCAAAACTTTGGTACACGCATGCGCACATCCTGGTTATAATGCCTGGCTACGTCATTTAAAATATTATATCTATATTTTTAATTGTCCTTTACTGTG